>NC_057810.1:449329608-449593066 GCF_018294505.1 Triticum aestivum | reverse complement strand
TTCAGCCTGGATGGCGGCGGGGAGGGACGGCCACGGGCCAGGCGGGCCCGCGGTGGAGGCGCGGTGGCGGGGCGGCCCGGGTGGCATGTGGCGCGCCCCGATTGGGCGGCGGCGGCGGCGGGATTTTTGTCTGGCCGGACCGGACGTGTCCGGCGGCGCGGGGTGAAAGAAGACTAGGGTTAGGGGTGGAATGACCCGAAATTTCGGGAGGAGGGGTGTCTTTATAGGTAGAGGGAGCTAGGAGGCTCCAAATGGAGTGTAGGTTTCGCCCACACGATCGTGATCCGACAACGGAGAGCATGGAAGTGACTTAGATGGGTTAATGGGCTGTTTTGAAGGGGTGTTGGGCTGCAACACACAAAAGGCCTTCGCGGTTACCCGGTTAACCATTGGAGTATCAAACGACCTCCAAATGGCACGAAACTTGACAGGTGGTCTACCGGTGGTGTACCAAGGCCACTTGGCAAGCCTCGGTCCATTCCGAGAACGTTTAACACCCGCTCACGAAAAGAGACAAGAGGGGGTGCGCCGGTGCATGTGGGAGTGTCGGACTGCAAAACGGACAACAGGGAAAATGCTCGAATGCATGAGACGAACAGCTATGCGAATGATATGCACATGATGACATGATATGAGATGCATGACATGAACAAAATGCCAAACGAAAAACAAAATCCAACCACGGAGGGAATACCATAGCACATAGCCGAAAATGGCAAGAGTTGGAGTTACAAATATGGAAAGTTGCATCCGGGGTGTTACAAAAGGTGGCCTTCGACTGCCAAAGGTGCGGGTGATGATGTCGTCTTGGGCTCCAGGGTGACCTCCATCCTGCCGTCCTGCTGGCCTTGGTCTCGTTGCACCAATATGGAAACCTTTGCCTGATGCCTCGGTACTCCACGCCTGCGCTTGCCTCCTTTGCACCAAAGATAAAACAAGGACACTGCGCAGGCTGGCGCCCTCCTGGGCTCGATCGTCATGGCTTGCATCACAGGTACCTCGCGAGGTACCCTTTGCCTTGATCTCTCGTCCTCCTCGCGAGCCTGCCTGGTGAGGACCCCCCGAGGAGGCCTTGCGTCGTCCGCCCCGCGAGGCTTGGCCCCTCGCGAGGGTCTTGAGTGTTTGTTGATGAAGATGGGCCGTACTGGGACACTGGTTGAGCCACGCCGCAGGCCGCAGGCAGGCAAGTCTGGGGACCCCCGTTCCCAGAATGCCGACAGTCTTGGAACGGTCAACGAACGCAACTGAGAGAAGCGAGGAGCGACAATTACGAGTAGATGCAAGTTTTAAGAAAACAAAGGCGATGTAATGCGAATGATGACATGAGATGAAATGCATGACATAAACAAAATGCAAAAAAAGACAAAAACACAACCACGGAGGAAATCTCATATCACATAGCTGGAAAAGGCAAGAGTTGGAGTTACAAATATGGAAAGTTACATCGGGGTGTTACAACACTCCACCACTACAAGAGGATCTCGTCCCGAGATCTAGGATGGCACCGGAGAGAAATGGAAGAGGAAGAGAAGAGGTAAAACTAAGTTGCTTCTTTGACAAATGAGTGAAACCAAAGAACCTTGAGAGGTTGAAAAGTTGAAAGAAAGAACATAACAGAGTTGAACACAATTGAGAGCACTGCGGTAGAAAATAGAAACAAGGAACACCATGTGAACCTTGGAGGTTGCAAAGCTATAAATGACGAGTACAATGGACAAGAAGGAATTGAAACCACTCTGGTTGAAACGAGATAAACAAGGAACAAGGAAGCACAAATTCGGACAACACTCCGGTTGGAAAGAGATGCAAGACTTGATAAGATGAAAAGAACTTGAAAAGAGGACATGACACTCCAGTTAAATCGATAAGCATGAAAAGAACACGATCCTCAATTCGAGATGATGAGTGAAGAGAGCAACATCACAACGCCCTTCGGAACAAAAGAGTGGAATGAAAAGAACGGAGAAGAGAACAACAACTTCTACCACAGACGAATTTGAAAAACATCCTTATGGAGAAGGCTTGAACGGAGTTGTTGGAAAATCAACAACGACATCACAAGCTTGTCATGGGCTTATGGAAAACATCTCAAGACTATAAGGTGACAACCGGCCACTAATGGAAACCATTGATTTGATTGAGAGCACCAAAGAGATGAAAAACTTCGTTCACCGCGAGAATAGGTGGAAACTTGGATAATCGATAGACACCACAGTTAGCAACATTCCTCAGGGAAGGCTTTAAGTGAAATCTATACCAAGATAACTCCAACGAGGAGATTGATGGATTTAAAATACCTCATTCTCAACAACTTGTGAACCTTGAAACACAAAGGGAAAATTGTCAAGAATGGCATAACAACATCTCAAAAGATAAGGTAGAAAGAATTGCACTTCGAAATGCAAGAAGAAGAATACTTGAACTCCTCAGAAAAAAAACATGTGTTGGGCACCATGTTTATTTTTGAGTTTATCTTGGCGGATCTTAGCTTCGAGAGAAATCTTAAAGAACAAATAAAGAATGAAAAGAATCCTTGACGACCCACCACGTAGAGCCTCCATGAAGAACTTCGGTAATAAAAGGATGATAAAATCAAAGAGTAGTTGAAAACACAAGGTGAAGCCTTGCGATGATTTAGACGGAGCTTCGCGACGAGATAATGCGGAAAACTTGGAACTCCGGAAAAGAAAAGATGAAGCATCTCAAACCGAGAAATATGACATGATGAACAACTCTGGAAAGAAGAAACTAGATCACTTGGATGAAACAATAATAAGAATTATGTTATGCGTAACCTTCACAAATTTAAATTGATGACAAGCAATGGATTTGGCATACTACTTATTCTCGTAGAAAGGATTAAGAGGGATATAGCGTAAACTTGAGAAAAGTCTTCAACGATCCACCGATAGGATTTAAACAAAGAATAAATTAATATGAGAACATAGGAAGAGGAATCTTGAACAAACCGCCGTAAGAACTAGAAAGGAGAGTAGCAAAGGCACAATTCGCCAGGAAGAATTGGAAAACAAATGAAGATACTTGAAGGGATTTAGATACATCAGAACAAAGAGATCATGAGCTGACTAAAGAGTATACTTGAATGATCCACCCGTAAGATTTGGAGAACAAGAGCTGAAGGCTGAGAACGAATAATATTCAGAAATGATGGCCTTTGGAGGAAAGAAATGGAAACAACTCATGAAATGCTCCGGATGGTAAGAAAAGAATTGTCACAATCAAAACAATTATGAGGATGGCATGAATCTAGAACCATGAATCTTGAAGAGAATGGAGCAATATTTAAGAGAAATCTTTCTTCGGTCTTCAAATGTTGAGAATGATGCTAAGAACCACCAGGAATTTTTGAGATGCTCCGGGAGAATGAAAAACAAAGAGGTTGAGCCAACAATGAAAAATAATTTGAAATCGATCTTGGAAAACATCTGACTAATGAAATTCATTCTTACGTCAAACTTCAAGAGTCCACTCGAAAGAAACATCGTTGAAGGATTGCTTGAAATAGAGATTGCACGGTAGAATTAAATAGCTTGAATAAGAGAAAAACCTCGAAATAACTCAAACTGATTAAGAATGGAAACATGATTCTTCTGAGATATCTTTAGCACTCCTGATACAAATAGAGAGAGGTGAACGATTATGAGATGCACCGGCATGGTATAGCATTTGAAACAAGGAAAGGGATATGATCAACAGCAAAAGCTTGAGTTAAATCCACTGGAAAAGAATACAAGAATGAAAAATAATAAACTTTAAGCTCGTGAGCATCTTCACGAGGGATCACCGGATCAGAACATTGTTTGAAAAGGGTGAAGAGACTTCACATGAATAAATTGATACTTGATTAAAATATATGATTCCTTGAAGAAGAGGGTGGGAGGGAGGGAAAACAAAGACAACTTGGGACGAATGAAACAAACACCATTGAGTAAACTTAGAATTGATCTCGCAAATGTTGAAATGATCGGGTTCACTTGAAGAGAAGCACATAGGTTGGAAAAGAATTAACATGACGACCTCGATGATCAAGAAGGATTAGTATTCACATAGCAATATGAGAACACCGTTTAGGAAAGGTATGGATTCAACACTTGACATTGAAGCAACTCGAATACCACAAATAAAACAAAACAAAGGATTTGTCTTGCAGAATAAGCCAGGACAAACATATGATAGACATTTCGTCCGAAGTTTTTGTGGTGGGGCCCACACGGGCTCGATCGTACAGCACCATCATGTACTAGGCAGTGCACATGACATTGGAAGCGTACCGGAGTCAGCATATCCAAGGACTCATTAAGACACAACTAGACCACAGTAAAAATGACTGTGGATAGGCGGACCACTAGACGTTGAACCTGAATATCATACCATGCATCTGTCGGAAAGAAAAACTAGAGCTACTTGAATTCCCACCTATAAAACTCCCAAAACTTTCTGGTTATACAATCTGGTGTTGGGGATACAGGGGAACCAATAAATATCTCACCCAAACTAACAATACCTAAATCCAAGCTGTATCCATCCGTCAACACATAACCAAGAAACCTTCAGAAATCGTGTACCTCAACCTTCAAAAAGCATCCGTTATACGAGCTCTGGCAATACTTCCGAACTCCTGCCCCAGTACTGGGTGTTGTCAACGTTATCTTACCACTAGCTGCATAAAAGAGATTTTCGATGTCGCTGAAACTCAGATATTCCAAAACTGCAGTGATAAAATTGTGACGACAACACCTCGGAGCTCAACTCCCTAGGACAATGCCACAACCCCTAATGTCAGGAGGCACCAAGAACAATGTTCTCGTCACAAGAATATTGAAACGATCCCAAGATACCCGCGTGATCCTAAAAATAATTTAGTGAAATTTGAGGAGAGGAAAGACAAAACATCTATGTCAGGAGGCCTCACCAGAGCGACGAAGGGACTGAGGAGTAAAAAGAATCATACTCTCTGATATATATAATCCAAGACTCAAAACATTTTTATTCTATATTCAACAACGTCAGCGATTCGATCAAGCAGGGGGCTCCTAAGTTGGGGATGGCGCTGATTACCAACTTGTAACGCCCACGATGCGGCTATATCTCCCACGTGTCGAGGCACGACTTAGAGGCATAAACGCATTGTGGTTGTTTCGCAAGAAGGGTCATCTTCACACAATCCCATGTAAAGAACAAGAAAGGGATAAAGCGTTAGCTTACAATTGTCACTTCACACAAGTACTTAAATAAATCATACATCAATCAGAGTACACACATAGGTCCGTCTATGGAAAAATCCAAATAAAAAGAAGATAACCCCAAATGCTAGATCGTCGATCGTCCCAACTAGGCTCCACTACTGATCATTCGAAAAACGAACATAGTAACGACCAAGGTCCTCGTCGAGGCATCACCTGCACTGGCATCAACGACACCTGCAACTCTTTTGGTAGTATCTGTGAGTCATGAGGACTCAACAATCTCAAAACCCGTGAAATCAAGACTATTTAAGCTTATGGGAAGGATAGGGTAATGAGGTGGAGTTGCAGCAAGCACTAAGCAAATATGGTTGCTGAATTACGAGTACAAGAGTAAGATGAGGAACTATGCCACGGTCGTGAAGCTAGAAGTGATCAAGAAGTGATCCTGAAACTACTTACATTCAAACATAACCCAAACTGTGTTCACTTCCCGGACTCCGCCGAGAGGAGACCATCACGGCTACACACGCGGTTGATATATTTTAATTAAGTCAAGTGTCAAGTTCTCTACAACCGGATATTAACAAATTCCCATCTGCCCATAACCGTGGGCATGGCTCTTGAAAGTTTAAACCATGCAGGGGTGTCCCAACTTAGCCCATCACAAGCTCTCACGATCAGTGTCGGAATCCTGGTTACAAGACATTTCGGCAATGGTAAAACAAGACCAGCAAGACCGCCCGATGTGCCGACAAATCCCGATAGGATTCGCACGTATCTCGTTCTCAGGGCACACCAGATGGGCAAGACGTCGGGTTGGCATAGACCCTAATTGCCCAGGGGGCGCCAGACATCGCCCGATTCGGACCAACACTTGGAGAAGCACTGGCCCGGGGGGGTCAAAAATAAAGATGACCCTCGGGCTCGTGAAAACCCAAGGGTAAGTTAGTAGGTTGTTAGGCAAATGTAAAACCAAGGTTGGTCCTTGCTGGAGGAGTTTTATTCAAAGCGAAATGTCGAGGGGTTCCCGTAAACCAGACGGTGTAAGGAATGCAAAATCAAGGAACATAACATTGGTATGACGGAAACTAGGGCGGCAAGAGTGGAACAAAACACCAGGCAAAAGGCCGAGCCTTGCACCCTTTACCAGGTATATAGATGCATTAATTAAAATAAGACTGTGATATCCCAACATAATCATGTTCCAACATGGAGCAATCTTCAACTTCACCTGCAACTAACAACACTATAAGAAAGGCTGAGCAAAAGCGGTAACTTAGCCAAACAACGGTTTGCTAGGAAGGTGGGTTAGAGGCTGGACATGGCAATATGGGAGGCCTGGTAAACAAGTGATAGGTAGTGCAGCATAGCGATAGAATGAAGCAACTAGCAAGCAAAGATAGATGTGATATCGAGGGTAATGGTCATCTTGCCTGAGATCCCGCAAGGAAGAAGAACGAGTCCAAGAAGAAGACAAACAGACGTAGTTGAATGAATCCTCACAACTGCGGAACGAAACTGAAGCTAACGGGAGAAGCAAACCAGAAAGAAGCAAACAACATGGTAAACAACCATCACATAAGCATGAGATGATGCAAAATCAAGTATGATGCATGTTCGGTTTAAAGAGGCATGGCATGGCAAAGTACAACAAACAATACTTCAAATTAAGTGGAGCTCAATATGCAACGAGTTGCATATTGACGAAACACAACATCAATTATTTAGTTCGCTCTCGTTTAGGTACACAAAAAATATTAAATGTTGTTAAACATGGCAAGAGGTGAAACAAAAGTAAACAAACTATTTAGGCTAGTTTAAATGAGGCCAGAAACAACAAACAACAATTCCGGAAAAACCTCATGTCCATATTTCGAATTTGGTACTGTTCTGCCCTAAAACATATTTTAATGTTGTTAAACAGTAAAAAAAAGTGCACCAAATTAATCTATGCATTTTTCCACCGCATTTACATATAAAGTTTATTAAAATTGGAGCTACGGTTATTTAGTTATGAAATAAATCACTTTAGCATGGCATTTGAGAAAATTTAATCAAACAACATTTTAAACATTTTTAACATGGATGAAAGTTGCATATTATGAAACTAGATGAAAAACTAAGCATTTTTCATATATAAATTATTTACATATGATGCATGGTTTGTGAGATATTAAATGCATGAACATGAGCGACTTTTCGGTAAAACAACGGTTCTATGGAAAATGATAAAATCGCCACGGGAAAAAATACGACATGGGCCCGAAACTACTAGCCCAACAGCGGAAAAAAATAGGAGGGCGCTGGAGGTGGCCTCACCATGGGCCTTGGCCCGGTCGATGGAGAGGCAGGCAGGGGAGGCTGGCGCACTGGGCCTTGGCGCGGGATGCGGCCCAAGCCCGTGTGGTCAAGGGGTGTGGTCAAAGCAGGCAGGGGATTGGGACGGACTTGGCACTGGCCTCGTCCTCGAAGGAGAGGAAGCAGGCCGACAGCGGCGGCCTTGGCACGTTCTCCGACGAGGGTGCCGCAGCTTGAGGCGGGGGAGACCCAGGACGGGACGGAGCCGGCGGATCCAAGGCAGAGGTCACCGGATCCGACGTGGAACATGACCGGTGGCGGTGGCACGAAGCATCCATGGCGGGGCCTTGGGTTCCCTGGGAGAGAAACAGGACGAGGGGTTTGGTCAGGGAGAGCTTTAGCAAAGAAGAGACAGGGGAAGGGAGTAGGGCGGCGAGGACGGCCTTCTGGTGGCGCCTGGTCTCGTGTCACCGGTAGCGGCCGGTCCGACGAGGTGCACGGGAAGGGAAGCAGGTGCTCGGGTGGCTTAGGGAATTTTTCGAAGGCGCGCAAGAGGGTGTCGGTGGTTGTGCAGAGAGGTTAGGTGGTTTGACAAGAGGGAATCGAAGAACACGGTTGGTCTCGGAACGGTCAACGAACGCAATAGAGAGAAGCGAGGTGCGACAATTACTAGCGGATGAAACTTTTAAGAAAACAAAGGCGATGTAATGTGAATGATGACATGAGATGAAATGCATGACATGGACAAAATGCAAAACAAAAGACAAAAACCCAACCACGGAGGAAATCTCATATCACATAGCCGGAAAAGGCAAGAGTTGGAGTTACAAATATGGAAAGTTACATCCGGGGTGTTAGAGGGGTCCTCAGGTGTCCGGCCCAGGAGTATGGGCCGAGTTGCATGGACCGTACAGGACCAAGCTGAAGATTATCTACCATGTCCGGATGGGACTTCTTAATACGTGGACTGCAAGAATAGAGTCCACAGGTTTCCTTCTTTGATAAACCAACCTTGTACAAACCCTAAACCCCTCCGGTGTGTATATAAATGGGAGGGGTTAGTCCGTAGAGGCTGTCTTCTTTACCATCATTGGAATCCTCATAGGCTAGACATCTAGGGTTAGCCACTACAATATCGAGGTAGATCAACCTTGTAACCTTCATACTCGTCGAATATAATCAAGCAGGAGAAGGGTTTTACCTCCCTTGAGAGGGCCCGAACCTGGGTAAACACTGTGTCCCCTGGCCTCCTGTTATCATCGATCCTTAGATGCACAGCTTGTGCCCCCCTACCCGAGATCTACCAGTTTTGACACTGACACACATTGTGGAAGATGCAGAACAGGCGGCTGCCCTTGGAAGACTCCGGGTGGTCGCAGCCGCGCTTCATCTTCTGCTCGGCTGCGAGTACGGCCGGTCCCTTGCACTTCACATCCTTGGCCCTGGTCTTCTTGTCTTCTGGGTCAGCTTCAAGGAGCTCGAGGAGAGAGAGGTGTCCCTCCTCAGCTCTCACACACTTGGTCGCCATGTTAAACATCTCTAGAGTCGTGCATAGGACCTCGTGTATGGCGAGCTCCTCCTTCATCTTGATGTCGCGGGCTCCATCAGTGAATGTTGAGATGATGGCTTGATGACCCACAAGTATATGGGGTCAATTGTAGCCTTTTTCGATAAGTAAGAGTGTCGAACCCAACGAGGAGTGGAAGGAAATGACAAGTGCTTTTCAGCAAGGTAATGTCTGCAAGTGCTAAAATTGTGAGTAGCGGAGTAGTTTGATAGCAAGATAATTTGTAACGAGCAAGTAATAATAGTAGTAGCAAAAGTGCAGCAAAGTAGCCCAATCCTTTTGAGGCAAAGGACATGCCAAAATGGTTTCTTATGATAAGCAAAGTGTTCTTGAGGGTACACGGGAATTTCATCTAGTCACTTTCATCATGTTGGCTTAATTTGTGTTTGGTACTTTGATAATTTGATATGTGGGTGGACCGGTGCTTAGTTGATGTTCTTACTTGAACAAACCTCCTACTTATGATTAACCCTCTTGCAAGCATCCGCAACTACGAGAAAAGTATTAAGAATAAATTCTAACCATAGCATTAAACTTTTGGATCCCATCGGTCCCTTACGGAATAGCGCATAAATTGGGGTTTAAGATTCTGTCACTCTCGCAACCCACCATCAAATAACTACTCCACAATGCACTCCCTTAGGCCCAAATATGGTGAAGTGTCATGTAGTCGACGTTCACATGACACCACTAAGAGAATGGCAACATACATACCATCAAAATATCAAACACATATCAAGTTCACATGATTACTTGCAACATGATTTCTCCCGTGACCTAAAGAATGAAAGTAACTACTCACAAATTATAAACATGCTCAAGATAATAGGGGTATTGAATAGCATAATGGATTTGAACATATAATCTTCCACCAAATAAACCATATAGTAATCAACTACAAGATGCAATCAACACTACTAGTCACCCACAAGCACCAATCTATAGTTTTCATACGAAGACTGAACACAAGAGATGGACTAGGGTTTGAGAGGAATTGCTGCTAGGAAGATGTTGATGAAGATAGCCCTCCCCAAGATGGGAGAGTTGTTGGTGATGATGATGACGATGATTTCCCCCTCCGGGAGGGAAGTTCCCCCGGCGGAATCACTCCACCGAAGGGCAAAAGTGTTCCTGCCCAAGTTCCATATCGAGGCGGCGGCGCTTCATCCCGAATGTCCTCTCCCTCTTTTGTCTAGGTAAAAATGACTTATATACCAGAAGATGGGCACCGGAGGTGGGCCGAGGAAGGCAGCACCCACCAGGGCGCGCCTGGGCCTCCTGGCGTGGCCAGGTGGGTTGTGCTCACCTGGTGGCCCTGCTCTGGTACTTATTTGCTCCAATATTTATTAAATATTCATAAAAGTTCCTCGGGGAGTTTCAGCCCATTTGGAGTTGTGCAGAATAGGTAGCTTGACGTAGCTTTTTCAGGTTCAGATTTCTAGCTGCCAGAATTCTCCCCCTTGGTGCATACCTTGCATATTATGAGGGAAAAGGCAATAGAATTACTCCAAAAAGCATTATTATACCATAAAACAACATAAATAACAGTAGGAAAACATGATGCAAAATGGACGTATCAACTCCCCCAAGCTTAGACCTCGCTTGTCCTCAAGCGAAAACCGAAATCACAAAACATGTCCACATGCTTAGATAGAGAGGTGTCGATAAAAAAATATGGACATAGCAGCATCATGTGACTTATTGTAACAGCAACAAACTTTAATACAAAACTTTTATTATAGCACTTTTATCATAGACTTCTCATGAACAAGTGACAATTCATCACAACATCGAAGTATAAAGCATAAACTCTATTGGAAACCAACAAACTATGTTCTCAGTCAACTTTGCAACTACAATTCATCATCTCTTCAGGAAGGGTCACATATCGGAGCCTTTAGGCATGTCCACATACTCAACCATCAATTAGTCTTCTATGATTGCTAACACTCACCGTGTATGTCGGACATCGGGTTCCGGTAGACCCTTAAGGTTCGAACTCTGGGGTGCGCACGAAGATCTTTCCCCTACCAATCTACGTCCGATCGCCTCGTGAGATCTAAGCTGGAAACGATGAACAACATGAGGGACACAAGATTTATACTAGTTCGGGCCACCCTTGTGGTGTAATACCCTACTCCAGTGTGTGGTGTGGTGGATTACCTCTGGAGCTGATGGTGAATAGTACAAGGGAAGAAGAGCCTCGCTAGAGGTGTTCTTGAGCTGGTGCGATGAACTTCTTGGGTGAGTTCGATCGCCTCTCTTTCTCTCTCTAATGAGCCTTCTATTTGTCCTCCTTCCTCGGTGGTGGCTAGTCCTATTTATAGAGGCCCTGTCCTCTTCCCAAATATTGAGCGGGAAAGGTGCCAACAACAGCCATTTTGAAGGGGAGCATCTAGTACAAGTTATCCTGACTAAAGTTGGTCTTCGGCTGCCAAAAGCACTGGTGATGATGCCGTCTTGGGCTCCACGGTGACCTCCATCCCGCTGCTCCGCTGGTCTTGGTCTTGTTGCACCGAAATGGCAACCTTTGACTGATGCCTCGGTACCCCACGTCTGTGCTTGCCCCCTTTGCACCAAAGAGGAAACAAGGACACTGCGCAGGCCGGCGCCCGCCTGTCGCCTGCCTGGCTTCGATCGTCACGGATTGCGTCATGAGCACCTCGCGAGGTAACCTACCTTGATCTCTCCGCCTCCTCGCGAGCCTGCCTGGCGAGGCCGTCCCTGAGGAAGCCTAGCATCGTCCGCCCCGCGAGGCTTGGCCCCTCGCGAGGGTCTTGAGTCTTGCGCTGATGAAGATGGGCCATATTGGGCCACCACTTGAGCCATGCCGCAGGCCGCAGGCAGGCAAGTCTGAGGACCGTCGTTCCCAGAATGCCGACAGTAGCCCCCGGCCCGAAGGCGCGCTCAGACATGGCTTAGCGGAGAAGTGAAGGGGCAAGTGCGAAGCACCGCGGGCCCCATCAGCCTGCGGCCTTGGGCGCCGCGTGGCGGTTGATTGGACGTGGGCGTCTCCGCTTCCCCACGCTTCCCCATTACATGCCTGGCTAGGCGGCCACGAAGCTTGTACACAGTTATCCTCCCTTCGCAGCCTGCACCCTCCTTGTTCCTCTTTCCTCCTCGGGCCTCTGCTTTCGCCTCAAATCCATCTCGAGTTCTTCCCCCGTCCCATTGTCATGCCGCCGAAGAAAAAGGATAAGGGGAAAAACCCGCGCCTTCGACCAGCACGCCTCCGGCGGCTGCTCCCACCGTCGACAAATCGCTCATACTCAACCTGGAGGCCCTGGAGAAGGTCTGCTCCGCGCTTGCCTCCAACATCAATGAGTGCGGGAAGACAACGGTCTGGCCCGCGTCCCACGACTCCTTCGACAGGATTGTCACGGAGGTCCGATTCTTCGCCGACGCCCTGTGGGTAGGCCTGGTCCCCCCCTTTTCCACCTTCTTCAACGTGGTGCTTTCCCATTACCAGATCCACATGATGCATCTTGGCCCCCAATCCATTACTCTACTCACTGTCTCTGCCTTCGTCTGCGTGGCCATGGTGGGGATTTCTCCTTCCGTTGCCCTTCTGCGCCACTTCTTCTCTCTGCACTTGTCCGACCCTTCCCGGTGTTCTAGATGCATGAGCTTCCAGGCCGTGCCGGAGAAGGCCGCCTCAGGGATCGATTTCGGCCTCCCACCTTCCACGAGCGGGTTCCAGGAGCGGTGGTTGTATGTGGACGTCGGGGTGCCCAGCCACCTGCTCGCCCATCCGACGCTGCCTGCCATCCACAATCCTGGTTGGGGTCACGAGAAGCTTACGAGCCCCCAGCTTGCCTTCACCTGGCATCGCTTCAAGAGGCTGAGGGAGCTCAGGGTGACGGCGCCCCGGGTGGTGAAGGAGTTCCTCCAGCGTCGCATCGCTCCCCTCCAGCGCCATTCCCGCCCAATGTGGGCTTACTCCAGTCGTCAGGACCGCATGAGGCTCCAAGAAGAGGATCTCGTGCCTGAGACGCTGAAGAAGGTGCTGCTGGTCCTGACTGGCGACCCCTCTCCTGGCAGCGTTCATCACGGAGGCGCCCTGTTGTACCTTTGCTCAAACAGGGTCGACTTCATGAAGCAGATGCCCCACTTCGACGAATGGGGGTTGCGCCCAGCTGGCCTCATGGGGCCCTGCAAGAACCCGGTTGTTGTGGTCCTTCCCCCAGCCGCCCGCACCGCCCTTGCCCCAGGAGTCGTCCCAGGGAGGCAAGCATTGGCAGGAGCTGGGGGGCCTGATGTCGAGGTGCTGATGTCGCGTGGGAATCCCGAAGCGTCATCCTGCGGAGCTTACAGAGCCCCTTGCGAGGTGATGGCTGACGAGGGGGCGCGGCCTGCCACTCCTGTGGCTGAAGCCCCCGAGGCCTCGGCAGGCCACCAGGAGGTGACACCTGTTTGCTCCTCTCAGGCTGATGCCCTTGATGCAAGATGTCACGATGCTTCGGCTCCTATGCCACGTGCCGGCCCTCATGTTTCGAGCTTGGGCCAGTTCCGCATAGATTTCGAGGCCCTTCGCAAGAGGAAGGAGGCTTCCAGTGGTGATGATCACCCTTTCCGCCCACTGAAGCACAGGAAGTACCTTTCCATGGACGAGTAAATCCCTCCTTCTCATAGTTCCTGGTCTGCATCTCCCTTTGTTGATCGTGGTCTTACAAGATTCCTTCTAACGAGCCCGCGGAGCCAGCTGACAAGCCGCTTCCCCAGGCTTCTCCTCCCTCAACGACCTTGGTCACCCCGAGTCTGCGTGCCGCCTTAGGCGCAAGCTCGGCTGGAGATGTAGGCCGGCTCGCGGCGCGCCTCAATCCTGTCGACGCATCGCTCTTCCTTCGTGAGCTCTCCTCGGGCACCACCAGCTTGCCCCGAGCTCCTCCTCTGATCATAGGCGGCGAGTGGCTAAAACCGATCTTTGGGTCCTCAGCGGGAGGTGGATCGACGCCTGGCTGGGTCCCCTGCGGGGTCCAGCTGGCGATTGCGGGGGCACCAGCCCCCAGTCCCCTACCGAGAGGGGGCGAACCACTCCAAGGCCCTCTGCCAGCATCGAGGGCAGAGGATGGTGTTGATGACATGCTTGCGCGTGCGCAGGAGCGCAGCGCTCTACTCCAAGAGTTCCTCCAGAGGGCAGCCGATGCAGTGAGCCAGCATGTCGCAGAGCTGGCGGCTGAAGAAGCGCGTCTCAAAGCTGAAGGCTTGAGGCTGGTCGAGGGGCGGCGCAAGCTGAAGACGGCCATTGGTCTCGCACGCCACCAGCGTGACCTCGAGAACGCCAAGGCCGAGGCATCCCTGGTGACTTCTTGGGAGGCCTATTCCCGGGCTCTTGAGGAAGCTCAGGAGGTAGACAAGCGACGTGAAGCTGCGGAGGAGCGTGCGTGGGAGCTCCAAGACTGGTGCAACTCCCTGGAGTAGTAGGTGGAGCTACACCGATCTGCCCTTGCGCTGCTAAAGGGGGGGCGCCGAGGAGGAGGAGCTCCGGATGTGCGAGGAAGCACTGACGCTGGAGACTGCCGAGCGCAACCTCGATCTGGAGCGGTTGGAGACGAGGGAGCGCCAGGTCACCCGGGTGGAGGACGACGTTGGCGCGCGGGAGGCCCGGATCCAGGAGGAGGTCGACCGTCGCGTGGCGGAGGCTCGCGCCGGCCTTGTGCACGAGTATGAAGAGCAGCTGGAGTTGATTAGGGCTGAAGCTGTGGGCAGGACTGCTGCCCTCAGGACCAGGTTGACTGAAGCCACACAGCGAGCTGAGGCCACCGCCGCCGTGCTAGGCTCGGCGCAGGCTGAGGTGGCCTCCTCCCGCGCCGAACTGCTCCTTCTTCAACGGCGGGTTGATGCTGCCAAGGCCGTCGCGGAGCGGAATGTGGACGAGATCTACCAGCGGCAGACGTTGGAACACATGCACGGCCCCATGCTCCGAACGCTCAGGGAAAGGGCTAACTCGGCCTTGGGCAACATCTGCGAGGCTGCCGCCGAGGAGCCACATGTGACCAACTATGCGGCAACCTCCAGTTCTTCACTGATGTGGTGACACATCTGGAGAACCGCTCTGAGAGGTCTCGCCAGCTGGTGGAGGAACAGAGCCGCGGCCTGCTCGCGCGGGCATTCTCCCGCGTCTTCAGCCATCTTCAGAACCTCGATCCCCTCTTCAACTTCAATGCCTCCATCACCCCGGTGCCCGAGGCCGTCCGAGGCGACCTAGCGCGGTGGGTGGAGGACAATGTTGATGCACTCGTCTGGGCCTTCACTTCCGAAGACGACGGGGTGATCGTTGTTGCCGATGAAGGCGTCGTGGTGAACGGTGATGGAGACGGCGCCATCAATGGTGACGAAGAGGCTGGCGGCGACGACGGTGCTGCCAGCGACGCCTCTGAGGACGCCCTGGGAGATGCGGCGAGTGATTTGTCCGACTGACCCTGTGCTTCTTCCTGCTACTTGCCCTGCGTAGGAAGAGACTTGGGCGTGGCCATGAAGGTTGTGATAGCATTTTTGGGAGGGGAAGCCCCTCATGTAAGAAGATTGTTGCCTACGTGTTGTCAAGATTGGCGCCGGATGAGCGCCTGCGTGCTGCCATGATTGTCGCGATGAATAGGCTGTCGTGGTTTTACCTTTGTCTTGGCGAGCCTCGAGTGGGCCTGTGGTGTCCTTCTGAGGGCCTCATGAGGGTCCCGTTTGACCATGCGGCGAGAGCCTGGCTAGAGCGAATATCGGCCGCGGGATGACGGGCGCGCAGGCTGAGCCCTACCCTACTCGCGAGGGGCCCACAGAGGAAGGTAGCTAGTGTGAATTCCAACTTGAACAGAAATCAGAGCACGAGAAAGCACACGAATAAGACACAACACCCCTTCCCGCATATGCAAACACAAATTCAACTTCAACTTAGATCCGAAATGAGAGAGCTTGTTCGCATGAAAAAGAAAGCAAGAGCAAATAGCCGTGTCCGGCACCTAGTCTAGTCTTTGACGTCTTCTCACCAGCACGGAGCTAAGTGCTGCCACTGGGCGTGGGAGGGAGCCCCCGAGGCCCGAGGGTGGCTCTCCGGAGACTCCGTGGCGTGTACAGCCCCAACTCATTATTACGTGAGAGTGTCACGGGCGGCGAGCTTCACAGGCACTGGGCCTTCTTCGCAGGTACTGGCCTTGCTTCATATCGCCAGATGAGTGCCCCGCCTTGCGCCACCCTTGACCCCACAGACGGCGACCGGAAACCAGGACGACGCTAATGGGGAAAAGGGGACGCCAGCGGTTCCCCCGACGACCACGGGTCTTCTGCGGGGGGCAGGCCTTGGGTCACCTCCCCGGCAGAGGGCCTACCTCCGAAGAACACCTTGCTCCGCACGCCGCGGGGAGGAGCCTGGCTCCCAACCCCTCTGCTACTGCCCCCAGTGCCCTCCTCTTGAGGGGAAGGAGATCGACTCACTGGGGCAACCATCTGCTACGGTGACCTGAACATCCTGTGACCCATGGTTAGCATAAGCCTGCTCCTGAGGAATTAGTGGTACCTGGTAGTTGTCAAGGCTCCCGTGAGGCTCCTGAAAGAGCTCGGCTTCTGGCGCCTCTTCCTCCCAGCCTGACCCGAGGAACGAGCCGTGGTCTTCTTCCAGCGCGTACCCTTGATCCGCCATGTGGGGCACATAGGCTTCCGGGGCCACCACCCCAAAGGCCTCGCCGTGGTGCTCCACACGCCATGCAGCTCGACTTGAAGCTCCATCTTGGGGACGGTAAGGTGGCAGACCGCTGGGACCAAAGGCAGCAATGCGCATGCCCTCGCTTACCAGGGGCGGTGCCGGCACAGCCTGCTTCTTGGCGCTGATGGCCAGGCCGGCGTTGACGAAGCCTTGAGGCGCGCCCGGGGGCGCATGCGCGTGGATCAGCCCGCCTCGTGATCCTCCCGGGGCCTAGGGTGGAATCTGGACGCAGAACAGGGGAGCCCCTGACGCAATGGCATCCAGGAGCTCAGCGATGCGTTCCAGCAGCACGTCGCGGCTGCTTTCTTGCAGTCTGCACCGCAGTAGCTCTCGCGCCACCATGAGCGCGGCCTTCATGTTTCCCTGCTCCCGTCGGGTGTGCGGTGCCGTGGACGCAGCGTGTCTTGAGGCCCTTGCTGCTGATCGTACTTGCCATGGAGTGAGGGCAGGAGACGCCTGACCATGCCGCCCGCATCCCGTAGCATTCTGTGGGAAGCGGGTTGCCTCAGGTGCGGGGTTGAGGTCACCTTGGGCAGGCGGCACCGCATGGGCAGGCCATGCCGCCCAGCGGTCGGAGTTGGCCGTCGGCTCGCCGGACATGGAGGCGGTGACGCGGCGGAACGTAGGACGGAAGAAAGAAGATTCCGGCGCACCCCTACCTGGCGCGCCAAATGTCGGATGTCGGGTTCCGGCAGACCCTTAAGGTTCAAACTCTGGGGTGCGCACGAAGATCTTTCCCCTACCGATCTACGTCCGATCGCCTCGTGAGATCTAAGCTGGAAACGATGAACAACACGAGGGACACATGATTTATACTGGTTCGGGCCACCGTTGTGGTGTAATACCATACTCCAGTGTGTGGTGTGGTGGATTGCCTCTGGGGCTGATGATGAATTGTACAAGGTAAGAACAGCCTCACGAGAGGTGTTCTTGAGCTGGTGCGATGAACTGCTTGGGTGAGTTCAATCGCCTCTCTCTCTAATGAGCCTTCGATCTGTCCTCCTTCCTCGGTGGTGGCTGGTCCTATTTATAGAGTCCCTGGTCCTCTTCCCAAATATTGAGCGGGAAGGGCGCCAACAACCGCCATTTTGAAGGGGAACATCTAGTACAAGTTATCCTGACTAAAGTTGGACTTCGGCTGCCAAAAGCACTGGTGATGACGCCGTCTTGGGCTCCATGGTGACCTCCATCTTGCCGCTCCGCTGGTCTTGGTCTTGTTGCACTGAAATGGCAACCTTTTCCTAATGCCTCGGTACTCCACGTCTGTGCTTGCCCCCTTTGCACCAAAGAGGAAACAAGGACACTGCGCAGACCGGCGCCCGCCTGTTGCCTGCCAGGCCTCGATCGTCACGGCTTGCGTCACGATCACCTCGCAAGGTACCCTACCTTGATCTCTCCGCCTCCTCGTGAGCCTACCTGGCGAGGCCGTCCTTGAGGAAACCTAGCGTCGCCCGCCCCACGATACTTGGCCCCTCGCAAGGGTCTTTAGTCTTGCGCTGATGAAGATGGGCCGTACTGGCCCACCACTTGAGCCATGCCACAGGCCGCAGGCAGGCAAGTCTGGGGACCCCCGTTCCCAGAACACCGACAGCGTACACATGAGCAAAACATTTCAACCGGACACAAAGAAAGATAGGGGCTTATGGTTTCGCCTCCCAACACACTCACCACAATGGTGATGTCAACAATAATCACTACAAAAAAGACACATCCGTGACATTTTGGGCCGAACGAAAAAAAAATTGTCATACTTATGACACTTCTATGCCGATAATTGTGACAAAACCCTATATCATCATAGATGTGGTGGGCTCCTACTTCTATGACAAAAAATAATGACAGAAAATGGGCTTTTCGTCCTGGGCAGGCCGGAGACGCAGCTGCATGACATTCTTTGGGCCGTCCATGATGGAAAAAACCGTGGTAGAAGCGAGGGCGAGGAAAATATCGGGCTGTTCCCGGTTACGGTGGGTGGTCGGGGCCGAGCGATGCGCGTTTCTCTCGTACACGTACGTGCGTCTGTGCGAGGCGTTGGGCTATAACTGAACTCGAGCGAGGCGTTGGGATCTAACTGAACCCGAGTGATTGCACTGCAGGCTACACGTTACTGAACCCGAGCGATCGGTCAATGGATGTTAACTGAACCCGATCGAGCGATTCCTTCGCTAGTGCTGCTAACTGAAGCTGATCGATGCTGCCTCTGGATGAACAGTGAGCGTTGCGGGGGGGGGGGGGTTGGATGAACAATGAGCGGTGGGGCTGGATGAATAGGGCCCCATGGTGTTGCCTCTGGATGAGCAGGACCCCGATCGATCGAGCCGGTTGGGGCTGGATGAACAGGACCCCGTGGAGGGCTGGAGGAACAGGACGACCCCGTGGAGGGTTGGATGAACAGTATACGATGGAGGGGTGGATGAACAGTAGCCCGTGGAAGGGTGGTTGAACAGGAGCCCGTGGAGAGGGGTGGTTTAATAGGAGCCAGTGGAGTAGCACACGGTGGAGGCTGGATGAACAGGAGCCCGTGGATGAACAGTCGTAGGTGGAGGCTGGAGGAGGTCGATGGTGGATGAACAGTAGCCCATGGAGGCTAGAGGAGGTCAACGGTGGAGATGAACAGTATCCCGTGGAGTCCCGTTTTGTGGTATGCCACACCCCTCCCGATGAACAGGATCCCCGTTTCGACTGTAGCGCTCCAACACAAGTCCGTTTCCTCCGTTTTGCGGTACGCCACACCCCTCCCAATCAACAGGACCCCGTTTTGACCATAGGAGGTCCAACACAAGTCCGTTCCCTCCATTTTGCTGTACGCCAGACCCCTCCCGATGAACAGGATCCCGTTTCGAATGTGGCCAGTTGAACACAAGACCGTTTCCTCCATTCTGCGGTACGCCAGGCCTCGTTTACATCGCCTGCTCTGTCCAAGCACTCCTGATGAACATGACGATGCATTCCATTCCGACCCAGCCGGTTGGCTCCGCATGAACACGACGACGACGTTGTTTCTCCATTACGACCCAGCCATGTATCGAGCCCTAGCCATACATATGCGCGAGTAGGTGTTCGAGACCCCGCCCGTATGTATGTATGTGGCCATAATGCTACGTGCGCGCCTCTACTACGACACATGCGCGCCTCTACATCGACCAGTATGTACGTACACGTTCGCGACTAGAATGACAACGCTATGTACGCTTCAACCAGGTGGGTCCCGACTGTCAGGCACTTCCTTGCGTGCGAAGATGTAGCTGGTGGGTACCAGAGCAGTCAGGGGGCGAATCGTTTTTTTTGCCTAGACGCGCTTCCTTGCGTGCGAAGATGTAGCTGGTGTGTCCCAGCAGTCAGGGGGCGAATCATTTTTTTTGCCCGGGCACACTTCCTTGCATGCGAAAATGTAGCTGGTGGGTCCCAGCTGTCACATCCCTAGTTCTGGTATGCACTGAGCTAGCTAGTCATGTGTTGCATCATGTTTAAATTCTTATGAAACTTGAAATAGGGATTGCCTAAACCCTAACATCAAAGGAATTCACTAGCTTCAACTAAAATAATTTCAGTGAATCCAAATGGCTTTCAAAAATGTTCATCATTTATGGAAATGCTGGAAACAGTAACCAGAGGTGTTGCACATTTTTGCATGACATATTTGGGCTCTGAATTAAATCATATGGTATTTTCATTTGGGCATTTAAATAGTATAAAATATTTTAAATGCTCAAATAATCATAAACTAAAATGTTCACTGTTGGATATAATCTAAACAGTAGCCATGATTAGTTTCATGATTTTTGGATCTGTTTAAGTATTTTAAATAGAGCCCTAAAGACTACAGAATAATAGAAAAAACAAAAACAATAAATAAGAGAGAGAGCGAGAGAGAGAGAGACTTACCTGGACCTACCTTCTATGCAGCCCACCTGGCCGGCCCAGCTGGCAGCCCAGCCAACTGGCCCAGCACACCATCGCCTCCTTCCTTGTCGTCTTCCTCCTCTGCCAGGAGGACGCGCGTGTGGCCGACGCGCGCGCCCCCCCTCGACGCCCTGGCCGTCCCTGGTGATGCCACGCATCACCCTCGACCCCCTCTCACTCTCTCCCGTGCCTCTCCCCTCTCTGCTCTCTCTCCCTCTCGCGCCCGAGCGCGCTCATCGCTGCTGCTCGCTGCTGCCACGGCCACCGGCCACCGCACGCCTCAACGACGCGCCTAGAAGCTCCGTCTCGACGTCCTCGACCCCCTCGACGAGCCACGAGGCCCCGGACGCGCCGCAACACCGCCACCGCCGCCGTTTCCCTCGTCGGCCACCGAAGATCGTCGTCGTCGATTCGCCGTCTCCCGAGCGTCCCCGAGCCCGGTAACCATCCCTATGGATCCGCTGTGAGCTCCTGCCCCTTCTCCCCCTCTCCATTTGCCTTCTTGTGCACCACAACGACCACACCGAGCTCGGCCGCACCCGCCGCCGCCAGCGCACGTCGCCGTCGTGGCCACAGCCACATTTACTTGATTCCGAGCACGCCATCATCTTCACCGTACTCGCAGAAGCCCGTAGCACCTCCCCACGCGCCTCGCTGTGCCTCATAGTGACGGCTTTGACCTCGTCCAAACTCCGGCGACCGCCAAGGTCATCGCCGGCGACGTTTCCGGCCACCCCAGCATCTCCCACAGCCACCACCCAACGCGCGCGAGCTCCAGCTCCACGTAGCTGCCCTCCGCCGTCGATTTGGTCGTCGGAGGAGGAAACCCGCACCTCTCCGCCGTCCCTGGCCCTGCCGGCGACGAGCCCCGGGTCAACACCGGCGAGTTTAACCCGGTTTGACCCCAGTTTGACTTCCCCTGAGTCACTGATGAGTGGGCCCAGGCCCCAGCTAATCCTAGATTAGTTTTTAATTAAGTTTAATTACTCCAATGACATTTTTAGTTAGTAGTAGTTTAACACTAATTAATTTAGATTAGATTAGTTAGTCACTGACGTGTGGACCCCACATGTCAGGTTTGACCTGGACCCGGCGCTGTTGACCTGCTGAGGTCAGCATGACCTAATGCTGACGCAGTAAACATTTTCTGGTATTAAAATAAATCAGAAATGATTTATAAATTTCAGAAAATAATCTAAACTTCTAAAATTCATAGAAATTCAACCGTGACTCCAAATCAAACAAATTATATATGAAAAATTATCAGAAAAATTCAAGGAATCCATCTGTATCATTTTCATGCATGTTTGAACAATGTTTGTCCTCTGTTTTGGACAAAACAAATATAGGGCATTTAAATAATCATATATGGAGTTGGAATTTGAATCATGTATTCAAACCAACTTCATTTAAATCATAGCTAGGTGCATTAGATCAAATCACAGCATATTGCCATGTCATGATCATGCATCATATTGTGGCATTGCATTGATTGTGTTCTTTCTCAGTTGCCGGTGTTTGTCCCCTCTCGATAGACGTGGTTCCGACGACGAGTTCGATGACACCGATGAAGAACTATATTATCTTCAGAAGTGCCAGGCAAGCAAAACCCCCTTGTTCATTCCGATACAATCCTACTCTCTCGCTCCTGCCCTCTTTTACTGCATTAGGACAACAACAATTCATCTGTTACTTGCTGCGGTAGCTGAACCCCTTTATCCTCTGCATCACCTGTCATTGCCATAGTAAATAGATGAAACCCACTAGCATGAGTAGGAGTTGTTTGAGCCCTGATGTGCCTAATCATTCATGCTTGTTTGTCATGCCTGCTATTGCTTAGAGTTGTGTCAGGTCTGATTCATCCGAGATGAATCAGAGGTGTGTGAACATGTCCTACTGTGTGTGAGCTAAGTGTGTGAACACAATTTGGTAAAGGTATCGATGAGAGGCCATGTAGGAGTACATGGTGGGTTGTCTCATTGAAGTCGTCCTCAGGAACTGAGTTCTGTGTTTGTGATCCATGATTCAGCTACTACCATACATTGGGCCTTGAAATATGACCCCGCTTGACTTCTTATTCACCCTAGTCCTCTGTCCAGGAGTTGCAAGTAGTTTCTGGTGTTTGTAGCCTACCAGAGTCCATGGACAGCGCTGACCATGGGGTGGGCAGTGATGCGGTAGGTACGTGGCCGGGTACACCGGGCACCCGTTAGGTGTCTTGGAACCCTGTTCACATCGTTCGGGGCCGTATGTGGAAACCTTGGCCGGACTCCCTGCGGATGGAACCTGAATAGGCGATAAACCTGGACTAGAGACTTGAGTGTTTAGGTAGGTCGTGGTCTACACACACGTTGGCTTTCGTTTGAAGTCTGCCGAGCACATGTCGTGTGCAGACACTAAGTGGTGGAAACATGTATGAAGAAGTACACCCCTACAGGGTTAACATCATCTATTCGAATAGCCGTGTCCGCGGTAAGGGACTTCTGGGTTGCCTATAACAGTTCATAGACAAGTGAAAGTAGATACTCTAAAATACGCAAGATAAGCTTGAGTGCTATGGATGGCGTTCTCGTAGGGAGACGGGAGCGGATCCATAGTGGTGTATTGATATGGTGAATATGTGGACTCGTGTGCGCCACCTCAAAAGAGTTACTTGCAGTCGTAGTTCAGGATAGCCACCGAGTCAAAGCTGGCTTGCTGCAGTTAAACCCCACCATCCCTTTGTTGATAATGATGCATATGTAGATAGTTCTGATGTAAGTCTTGCTGGGTACATTTGTACTGACGTTTGCCTATTTTATGTTTTTGCAGAGAGACTTCAGTCTCACTAGTAGTTCCACGTGGACTTCGACATTTAGCTTGTTACCTCATCTACGATCTTGTGCCCTCGGCAGGATCTGGTAGATAGTCAGGCTTTCAAGCCTTTTTCATTTGTAGATGTCTGTACTCGGACATGTTAAGCTTCCGCATGTGCTTTGACTTGTATGCTCTGAATGTTGGGTCATGAGACGTATGTTTGTAATATCTCGCTCCTCGGAGCCTATTGAATAAAATACTTGAGTCGTAGAGTCATGTTGTGATGCCATGTTGTATTTGCACATATCGAGCATATTGTGTGTATGTTATTGAAATGCTTGGTATGTGTGGGATCTGACTATCTAGTTGTTTATCCTTAGTAGCCTCTCTTACCGGGAAATGTCTCCTAGTGCTTCCACTGAGCCATGGTAGCTTGATACTGCTCCGTAACACTTAGGCTGGCCGGCATGTGTCCTTCTTCGTTCCTGTGTCTGTCCCTTCGGGGAAATGTCACATGATGAATATCGGAGTCCTGTTAGCCCGCTACAGCCTGGTTCACCGGAGTCCTGCTAGCCTAGTGCTACAGCCTGGATTCACTCGCCGATGACCGACACGTTCGATGCTGGGTCATGGATGTCTGTCCCTGTAAGTTTGTGCCACTTTGGGTTTACGACTAGCCATGTCAGCCCGGGCTCCTTATCATATGGATGCTAGCGATACTATCATATACGTGTGCCAAAAGGCGCAAACGGTCCCGGGCAAAGGTGAGGCGACACCCATGGGAATACTGTGCGTGAGGCCGCAAAGTGATATGAGGTGTTACATGCTAGATCGATGTGGCATTGAGTCAGGGTCCTGACAGCTTTGGTATCAGAGCCTGACTGCCTGTAGGATTACCAAGCCAAACTGGCCGAAGTTGAGTCTAGAAATGCTTTAGTTATATGTAGGGGAATTGATTGTGGGATGGAACGTAAGGCTCTTTTTACTCCTTTACCTTATGCCTTCTGATCTGAGTCATCCTCTTCCTTTCTACGGGGGTTAAGAACTAGGCCTTCTCATCTATCTATCAGGATGACGAGTTACTATGTTAGAGACTTATAGGATTGATAGTTTAAGGCCTCAATTCAGTTTCTACTACGTTTAGTATGTTCTCAGTTGAACCAGAACCTTGATATGATGTTGTTAAGTGACTATGCAAATCCTTGTGAATGTCTCAAATCTTTTCTGAGCATCTACAGCCGTTATGTTGTCCGAGTCATCCCAGGTTTCTAAATAGTCTGATGCATTTGCAAATCCTTTCTTTCCGTTCCCGATGTCCTTTATGGTCAGAATAAGCACACTAACCGGTGCGTTGAGGTAATTTATTGCCTTGACATATATGTTGGAGCTATTATTATGACCCTAGGTGTCTAGAGTATCACCTAATAATTTAGCCATGCTTTTGTTCCTAGTGTGATGATTCTGGCCATTATTCTCGAAAGCATCCCGTGATGCCATTTAGTTAGTAGGTATTCTACTTCTGGGTTTTGAACCCGAGATTCACCCCACTTACCTCATGTTGATAGTGCTTGCTAGTTCCTCTAGGATATTAGTAACCTTTGCGATAGTCCTCGAGGTTCGTGGTATCTCCTTCTTCCAAATACCATGAACTACTTATGGCAGAAGTTCCTCGTTGAGCCGAACGATCACAACCAGAGTGCTCTTGATGAGTTCTCGATTCTATGTTGTGATTCTGCTAGTTCCACCTTTCTGCACGGGTTATCCAGAAGAAATATGTTGAACTCGTTTGACATGTTAATCTATGCACCCACATCTCAGAAAATCATATGTTCCTATGAGTTGTCTCTCTTTAGTTGTATTTTGACCTCGGTCTATCAATTGATAGTCAGGATTAGTTGTGCATTCATGTTATTGATGCCTACTATTCTTGTGGTCCGTCAAGCCGTTCTATTCTAGAATGAATAGGAGAAACAAGCTCCAGAACCTCATCCATATATAGGATTGGGTCAAAGCAGTTGTAATCCGCAAATCAAATGCCAATCCAGCTTTTGGTTCTGTTCTACCTTGGAGTATTACCCCCTTTATGTCAGGATTGTCATGGGAATTGCACACCATTTCTCATGAACTCTTGACGTAGTGATACTTCTCGCTATCATTACTCATTCCTCGGTTCCGTGTTGTCGCAACCGAAATGCCGACAAGTGAATCGTGATGTGTGAAATCTATACTCCCAGTATCTCGTTGCTTGGTAGTAAATGGACAATATTCTCATTCTTAGCGTGTTGGTTATTAAATCATCATTCTAAGATTGATCGTGCTACCTAGTCCTTATTTCTGGTGCACTCCTTGATCAATAAGTTAGGATTGTGTCAATCCCTCACTCTTTTGATCATATCATCTTGCCCTGAAAAGCAAGGTTGTTCTCGAGCTTAGTAACATACCAGTGGTTCGTGATTTTCCGAATATCTTCTCGGAAGTATTACCAGGTTGTTCCCTGACTGTTATGTTGAGCTCGTGATCAAGTTGGTTTTCCAATAAACCACTTTTCTCCAAGAATCTGTGTTGGATACCCCTGAACTAGTTGGTTAAGCCAAACAACAACTTGGAGAGTTGGGAGATAAAAGCTTGTCTAACTTAGTTCACTTCCAAAGGGATATCTTTGTGTGTGAGTGTGTTGAAGAAAGATAATATTTCCATCGATTTATCCTCGCGATCAATTGTTGGAACTATGGTCTTATCCAGTCTTTGATTTGAGCATGGGCTATCATCAAATCAAATCAGAACCAACGATATTCGTAATGTTGTCTTACTCGTGGTTGATCCCTCGAGCATACACCATTACATCTTTTCGTCTGACCAATGCTATCACCGTGTTCACATGATGGTGGAAGTCCAGTGATATGGAATTCCAATGAGTTGATGTTGAGCCCATCAGCAGCATTTTGTCTGCCCCATGATTCATGTTGAACATCCAGCTAGTGTTGGAAACTTGTGAGCAATGCTTCCATCATCCGTTCATGGAGCATATGTTCGGATGTAAGAAGTGACTTCATCTACTTCACGTGCATATGATGCAAGTTGCCACCGTGAATTTGAGAAAGCTTGTTTTGCTTCCCCTGGAATCATCCCAAGTCAGTCATGCATACGGGTGAAGTATTCTGTGGTCTGGAGACTTGCAACCTTCATTCTATATGCATTCTTAGCACACCAAGCCACTGATTGATTTGTTCAAAGAAAAGAACTTCATGCGCTAATCCTGAAGGGCCCGGAAGGTTATGCACAAGACTTCGTTATCTCAATGATGGTTCCCAATCAGAACTCGGTAGTGTTTTATTGCAAGACTACCATGTGATCATGCTTGTCTAGGACAGCGTGTTCACATGTGTGTAGCAGAACCAGCTCATGTTTTGGAGCTTACTATCGTAGTTCATTTCCCGAGAATCTTGCAACGTCATCTCGTTGATTTGTGTTGCAACTGTTCCTTCTCCAGACATGCTGTCTGAAATATCCTATTACCAACTAGATCTGAATCTCAGGCAGATATGATGGTTGGAACTTCTCCAAGATCTATGATGTAGGTCCCGACAAGGTTGATGTTCTGGCCGACGCACCTAGCCGAAGGATCTATCATTATAGTACCTTGGTTTGGAAATTTGTCCATCTTCTCCATGGGGATTTCATGCAGCTTATTCCATAAGTAATTCCTTGGGGATTCTTATGCTCTTGGTTTCCTCGATTAAGCTATAACCGTTCAAACAATGGAATCACTCTCGTTGAGTTATTCCCAGTTACCAGAATCATTCCCAGCATTTGCATTTTGTCCCCAGCTTGCACCTCAGCAATTACTGTTTAGGATCATCTTCAAAAGTGGTCCTACCATGGGTCCCATCCATTTCTGATGATAAGCAAAATCATCCATCGCGTTGTCTTTAACAAGGTAGTCCACATCATCCATTCGAATCTGGATATGCCATTCCTTTGAACTCCGCCAAACGATTGTTGTGATTGCCTTAGGCTGGTTTAGAGAGTTTCAATGATTTTTAAATCAAAGGTAATTCTTTTTTGCCACTTAAGGGGATATTCTACGAGTCACCTTCCCTGAAGTGTCTCGACATGGTATCATGGCAACTCAAATCTTCACTACGTTGACAATCGTTCACCACCCTCTTAAGTGTGGGATTGTTGTCTACGTAGTGAACCTTCGTCATCTGTTACACTCCATCCCTCTGGATGTATGTTCATGTCTCAACTTGAGAAATGTTCAATGTCTTATTCCGCGAGTTGATCATCGGTTGTTCGATCTTCGAGAAGATCGATCCTTCTAGAGTTTTCCCTTTCCTCTTGTTGTCCTGATAGTTGGAGTTCTCAGAGCATGACATCGAGACAAAGATCGTGATCGAATCAACGTTCATTTGAAGTGCACCCTGGATCGTAAAGATTGTGTTCGTTTACGTTCCCCCTTCATCTTACCCTACGCTTGAATCTCGGGACGAGATTCTTGTTTAGTGGGGGTGAGCTGTCACATCCCTAGTTCTGGTATGCACTGAGCTAGCTAGTCATGTGTTGCATCATGTTTAAATTCTTTTGAAACTTGAAATAGGGATTGCCTAAACCCTAACATCAAAGGAACTCACTAGGTTCAACTAAAATAATTTCGGTGAATCCAAATGGCTTTCAAAAATGTTCATCATTTCTGGAAATGCTGGAAACAGTAACCAGAGGTGTTGCACATTTTTGCATGACATATTTGGAATCTGAATTAAATCATATGGTATTTTCATTTGGGCATTTAAATACTATAAAATATTTTAAATGCTCAAATAATCATAAACTAAAATGTTTACTATTGGATATATTCTAAACAGTAGCCATGATTAGTTTCATGATTTTTGGATCTGTTTAAGTATTTTAAATAAAGCCCTGAAGACTACAGAATAATAGAAAAAACAAAAACAATAAATAAGAGAGAGAGAGAGACTTACCTGGACCTACCTTCTATGCAGCCCACCTGGCCGGCCCAGCTGGCAGCCCAGCCAATTGGCCCAGCCTGCCACCGCCTCCTTCCCTGTCGTCTTCCTCCTCTGCCAGGAGGACGCGCGTGTGGCCGACGCGCGCGCCCACGCGCCCCGGCCACCTCCTGCTTGCCGCCCCCCTCGACGCCCTGGCCGTCCCTGGTGACGCCACACATCACCCTCGACCTACTCTCACTCTCTCCCGTGCCTCTCCCCTCTCTGCCCTCTCTCCCTCTCGCGCCCGAGCGCGCTCATCGCCGCCGCTCGCTGCTGCCACGGCCACCGGCCACCGCACGCCTCACCGATGCGCCTAGAAGCTCCGTCTCGACGTCCTCGACCCCCTCGACGAGCCACGAGGCCCCGGACGCGCCGCAACACCGCCACCGCCGCCGTTTCCTGAGCGTCCCCGACCCCGCTAACCATCCCTACGGATCCGCTGTGAGCTCCTGCCCCTTCTCCCCCTCTCCGTTTGCCTTCTTGTGCACCACAACGACCACACCGAGCTCGGCCGCACCCGCCGCCGCCACCGCACGTCGCTGTCGTGGCCACAGCCACGTTGACTTGATTCCGAGCACGCCATCGTCTTCAATGTACTCGCAGAAGCCCGTAGCACCTCCCCACGCGCCTCGCCGTGCCTCATAGCGATGGCTTCGACCTCGCCCGAACTCCGGCGACCGCCAAGGTCATCGCCGGCGACGTTTCCGGCCACCCCAGCATCTCCCACAGCCACCACCCGACGCGCGCGAGCTCCAGCTCCACGTAGCCGCCCTCCGCCGTCGATTTGGTCGCCGGAGGAGGAAACCCGCACCTCTCCGCCGTCCCTGGCCCTGCCGGCGACGAGCCCCGGGTCAACTCCGACGAGTTTGACCCGGTTTGACCCCAGTTTGACTTCCCCTGAGTCACTGACGAGTGGGCCCAGGCCCCAGCTAATCCTAGATTAGTTTTTAATTAAGTTTAATTACTCCAATGACATTTTTAGTTAGTAGTAGTTTAACACTAATTAATTTAGATTAGACTAGTTAGTCACTAACGTGTGGACCCCACACGTCAGGTTTGACCTGGACCCGGCACTGTTGACCTGCTGAGGTCAGCATGACCTAATGTTGACGCAGTAAACATTTTCTGGTATTAAAATAAATCAGAAATGATTTATAAATTTCAGAAAATGATCTAAACTTCTAAAATTCATAGAAATTCAACCGTGACTCCAAATCAAACAAATTATATATGAAAAATTATCAGAAAAATTCAAGGAATCCATATGTACCATTTTCATGCATGTTTGAACAATGTTTGTCCTCTGTTTTGGACAAAACAAATATAGGGCATTTAAATAATCATATATGGAGTTGGAATTTGAATCATGTATTCAAACCAACTTCATTTAAATCATAGCTAGGTGCATTAGCTCAAATCACAGCATATTGCTATGTCATGATCATGCATCATATTGTGGCATTGCATTGATTGTGTTCTTTCTCAGTTGACGGTGTTTGTCCCCTCTCGATAGAGGTGGTTCCGACGACGAGTTCGATGACACCGATGAAGAACTATATTATCTTCAGAAGTGCCAGGCAAGCAAAACCCCCTTGTTCATTCTGATACAATCATACTCTCTCGCTCCTGCTCTCTTTTACTGCATTAGGACAACAACGATTCATCTGTTACTTGCTGCGGTAGCTGAACCCCTTTATCCTCTGCATGACCTGTCATTGCCACAATAAATAGATGAAACCCACTAGCATGAGTAGGAGTTGTTTGAGCCCTGATGTGCCTACTCATTCATGCTTGTTTGTCATGCCTGCTATTGCTTAGAGTTGTGTCAGGTCTGATTCATCCAAGATGAATCAGAGGTGTGTGAACATGTCCTACTGTGTGTGAACATGATTTGGTAAAGGTATCGGTGAGAGGCAATGTAGGAGTACATGGTGGGTTTTCTCATTGAAGCCGTCCTTAGGAACTGAGTTCTGTGTTTGTGATCCATGATTCAGCTACTACCATACATTGGGCCCTGAAATATGACCCCGCTCGACTTCTTATTCACCCTAGTCCTCTGTCCAGGAGTTGCAAGTAGTTTCTGGTGTTTGTAGCCTACTGGAGGCCGTGGACAGCGCTGACCGTGGGGTGGGCTGTGATGCGGTAGGTACGTGGCCGGGTACACCGGGCACCCGTTAGGTGTCTCGGAACCCTGTTCACATCGTTCGGGGCCGTATGTGGAAACCTCGGCCGGACTCCCTGCGGATGGAACCTGAATAGGCGATAAACCTGGACTAGAGACTTGAGTGTTTAGGTAGGTCGTTGTAACGCCCCAGATTCGATGCGTCAGGTGTCCGCCAGTTATTCGTCGTTGTTGCCATGTCATTTGCTTGCGTGTTGCATTTTATCATGTCATCATGTGCATATCATTTTGCATACGTGTTCGTCTCATGCATCCGAGCATTTTCCCCGTTGTCCGTTTTGTAATCCGGCGCTCCTATGTCCTCCAGCGTTCCCCTTTTTGTCTCCTGTTGTGAGTGGGTGTTAAACTTTCTCGTAATGGACCGAGTCTTGCCAAGCGGCCTTGGTATAGCACCGGTAGACCGCCTGTCAAGTTTCATGCCATTTGGAGGTCGTTTGGTACTCCAACGGTTAACCGGGTAACCGTAAAGCCCTCTTTTGTGTGCAGCCCAACACCCCTTCCAAAGTGGCCCAAAACCCATCTAACTCCCCTCCATGCTCTCGGTCGTTCGATCACGATCGCGTGGCCGAAAACCGTGCCTCATTTGGAGTCTCCTAGCTCCCTCTACCTATATATTAGCCCCCTCCCCTGAAATCTCGGGCAAACCCTAGATTAAACTCCACCCCCCGCCGCCGGACAAAAATCCAGGCAGCGGACATGTTCGCCCGCGCCCCCTCGCCCAATCTCGGTCTGCCACGTGGTAGCCGCCGCCGCGCGCGCCGCCGGCCCGCCCGGGCCCGTGGCTGGCCCGCGCGGCCCGCGCCACCGCCCGAGCGCCCCGACCCCCGGCGCCGGCCAGTGCGCCGCCGCCCTACCTGCGCCCCGCCGCCGTGGTGCGCCGCCGCCGTGTGCCGCAGCCTCGGCCCGCGCCTCCCCCGCCGCCGTCGGGCCCCCTCCGCCGACGTGGTGCGCCGCTGCCTCCGTGCCACGTCCGCCGCCGCCCGGCCTCCCGCCGCCCTTCGCCGGAGCCCGCTGTCGCCGCCTCTCGCCCGTCGCCCCCGCGCCTCCCCTCCGTCGCCCCCGGCGAGATCCGGCCATGGGAGGGCCGGATCCAGCCGACCCGCGCCTCCCCGTCCCTCCTCTGTCGTCCTCTCTCACTCCGGCAGCAACCCCGGCGGATTCCGGTGAGCCTCGAAATCCGTGCTGCCTCAGGTTGATTTCCCCCCCTCTGAAATCTGCTAAGTCCCCGTTATCTGTGTAATTTTCATGCCATGTTCATCGCATCATATCTCTGCATCCGTCGCTCCGTTTCGTGCGGGTAATATGTCAAATTGTTCGTCTCGAAGAGTACTTCATTTCATTCCATCACATCATTTACATTTGAGTTCATCTTGATGCCCGAAATGCTGTTGGAAGAGTACTAAGTGATGTTAATCTGCTGAAACTGTTATAACATGCTCATTTGTCATTTTGCGGCGATTGATGTGTGCATCCTATGAGGTTGATGTCTTCATGTGTTTTGATCTATGATATGCCATATTTCCAGGAGTGTATGCCATGTATTTTTGTGATCAATGTGGTGACTAGCACAAGCATGCAAACTAGGCATCGTGATGTTGCTGATTTTAGTCCTTGTTCTGCTGTTATTTTGATGCCATGTAAACTTGTTGCTATAGAGAGATCCATGTATATTTTGAGATACTTCAGTAAGGATGTTTTGAACATGTGGTTATTGTCTATCCATTCATGCCCTTTGTTGCAATTATGGAGTAGTCTAGCATGTCATTTTGGTGCTCTACTTTTGCTTCAAAATGTTTCCTGGCAGATTGTTTACGTGTTATTCAATTTGGCCAAGCTTGTTGTAGTTGATCCTTGCATGCTATGGACTTGTTCTTGCCTTGGTTTGTTTCACAAACATGTCTTCTTGATGATGCTATGCTTATATTGTCATGCAATGACTTGTGGTGAGTGAATAGAGCTTGTTAAGTAGAGTACTTGCTGTTGCTGTTTTGCTAGGCTGAATCTGTTATTTCGTGATGCTATGTAAACATGCTTCTACTAGTCATTCTATGCGTAATCTGGAGATGTTCACTAAATATGTTTTGTTCTACATGCCATGCTATATCCATCCATGCCCTTGGTTGAAATTATAGGTTGCTGTAGCTTGTTGTAATCTTGCTCCAAAGTTGTTAAATAATGTTGCTGTCAGCCTGTTAACATTAAGTTCAGTTTTGGCCATGTGCTTTTCTAGTGATCCATGCACCCTATGAACTTGCTATTGCCATGCTTAGCTTCATAAACACGCCTTATTAATGTTGGTTGCCTTGCCATGCCATGTATTGCTCTGTAGTGAGTGGTTCAAGCTCCCCAACATGCCTTCATAATTCTGTTTCTGCCATGTTTGAATCTGTATTATAACTTGCCATGTTTACATGGGTGCCATCATATTTTCTGATCCTTTTTGGCTCTTGGTCATTAAGGGACTTTTGTTATATGCAATTAGTAGATTCATGCCATGCCTTTGTTTGCCATGATAAGTTCCTGTAACTGTCATTTGATAGCTCTAAACATTGCATCCTGATGTTATTTCCTGATATGTCTGAAACTGTTATTATTTGCAATCTTACCATGTGTGTTTGAGCGTGTTCTAGTGATTTCTGGAGATAGCTCAGTGTTCATGTTTTGTTATGCTTTACCTGTACATCATGCCCATGCCTTTTGTTCTTATGTTGATATGTTGTAGCATGTTGTTTTGGTGCTTGCAATATGCCTACTTGCTGTTTTGGATAGATTGTTGCTATGACTTGTATAGGTGTGTGTTGAACCGTTGCTCCGTTTTGAGTGTGCTCTATATGAAACTTGCTTGTTTTTGTGTGTAGCTTCATATTATCATGTTGCATCCTTGTTTTGAGGTGTTTGCTTGATGTTTGGGTGCATTTTTGCATCAATGCCATGTTTACTTGTTTTGCTCATATCTTCTAGGCCGTAGCTCCGAATTAAATGAACTTTATATGTAACTTGACTAGAATTTCGTGTAGATCATATTGGTGCATCTTAACTTGCTGTTTAACAACTTGAACATAAGGTTTATTCAGATCTGGACCAATTTCGAAATATGCATATGAGGACTTACCGGAATTGTTATATGTTATTCTCGGCCTTATTTAAACTTGCCTTGATGTGTTGTTCTTGTTTGCATCATCTCTTGCCACGAGTAGCCTCATCTAGAATTGTCATGCATCATGCCTTGTTCATGTGTGGTGTGTTTACCATGTTGTGTGCTTCTTCTTGTTAGTTCATGTTTCGTTGCGATCGTGAGGATTCGTTCGTCTACGGTTGGTTCGTCTTCATCCGTTCGTCTTCTTCATGGACTCGTTCTTCTTCCTTGCGGGATTTCAGGCAAGATGACCGCTACCCTGGATCTCACTACTATCATTGCTATGCTAGTTGTTTCGTTCTATCGCTATGCTGTGCTACCTATCACCTGTTTATCCAGCCATCCCATATTGCCATGAACCTCTTACCTTTGACACCTTTCCTATGCAAACCGTTGTTTGGCTATGTTACCGCTTTTGCTCAGCCCCTCTTATAGCGTCGCTAGTTGCAGGTGAAGTTGAAGATTTCTCCATGGTGGACAGGATTTTGGTTGGGATATCACAATATCTATTATTTATTTAATGCATCTATATACTTGGTAAAGGGTGGAAGGCTCGGCCTTATGCCTGGTGTTTTGTTCCACTCTTGCCGCCCTAGTTTCCGTCATACCGGTGTTATGTTCTCGGATTTTGTGTTCCTTACGCGGTCGGGTGATTTATGGGACCCCCTTGACAGTTCGCTTTGAATAAAACTCCTCCAACAAGGCCCAACATTGGTTTTACCATTTGCCTCACCACCACCTATCCGTTTCCCTTGGGTTGGCCAACCCGAGGGTCATCTTTATTTTAGCCCCCCCGGGCCAGTGCTTGTCTAAGTGTTGGTCCGAACCGAGCGATGTCCGGCGCCCCCTGGGCAACTAGGGTCTATGCCAACCCGACGTCTGGCTCATCCGGTGTGCCCTGAGAACGAGATATGTGCAGCTCCTATCGGGATTTGTCGGCACAGCGGGAGGCTTTGCTGGTCTTGTTTTACCATTGTCGAAATGTCTTGTAAACCGGGATTCCGAGTCTGATCGGGTCTTCCTGGGAGAAGGTTTATCCTTCGTTGATCGCGAGAGCTTATCATGGGCTAAGTTGGGACACCCCTGCAGGGTATAATCTTTTGAAAGCCGTGCCTGTGGTTATAGGCAGATGGGAATTTGTTAATGACCGGTTGTAGATAACTTGACACCTGATCCGAATTAAAACGCATCAACCGCGTGTGTAGCCGTGATGGTCTCTATTCGGCGGAGTCCGGGAAGTGAACACGGTTTCTGGGTTATGTTTGACGTAAGTAGGAGTTCAGGATCACTTCTTGATCATTACTAGTTGACGACCGTTCCTTTGCTTCTCTTCTCGCTCTTATTTGCATATGTTAGCCACCATATATGCTTAGTCGCTGCTGCAACCTCACCACTTTACCCCTTCCTTTCCCATTAAGCTTTGCTAGTCTTGATACCCATGGTAATGGGATTGCTGAGTCCTCGTGGCTCACAGATTACTACAACAACAGTTGCAGGTACAGGGTTATTCGATGATCATGACGCGAGAGCGATGCTTGCTTGCGTTGAGTTCTTCTTCTGCTTCTTCGATCAGGAGATAGGTTCCAGGTCGGCAGCCTGGGCTAGCGGGGTGGATATTGTTTGAGCTTCTGTTTATGATTCATCCGTAGTTGGATGGTGCTCTGATGTATTGTGATGTTGTATTCGTGTGGCATTGTATGCCTCTTGTATGTATCCCCATCTATTATGTAATGTTGATGTAATGATATCCACCTTGCAAAAGTGTCTCAATATGCGGGTCTATCCTTGGTGGGACCTTCGAGTTCCTTTTGGGTAGGGTCGCATATTGGGCGTGACAGTCATGGTCTACACCCACGTCGGCTTTCGCTTGAAGTCTGCCGAGCACATGTCGTGTGCAGACGCTAAGTGCTGGAAACATGTATGAAGAAGTACACCCCTGCAGGGTTAACATCATCTATTCGAATAGCCGTGTCCGCGGTAAGGGACTTCTGGGTTGCCTATGACAGTTCATAGACAAGTGAAAGTGGATACTCTAAAATACGCAAGATAAGCGTGAGTGCTATGGATGGCGTTGTCGTAGGGAGACGGGAGCGGATCCATAGTGGTGTATTGATATGGTGAATATGTGGACTCGTGTGCGCCACCTCAAAAGGGTTACTTGCAGTCGTAGTTCAGGATAGCCACCGAGTCAAAGTTGGCTTGCTGCAGTTAAACCCCACCATCCCTTTGTTGATAATGATGCATATGTAGATAGTTCTGATGTAAGTCTTGCTGGGTACATTTGTACTCACGTTTGCCTATTTTATGTTTTTGCAGAGAGACTTCAGTCTCACTAGTAGTTCCACGTGGACTTCGACGTTTAGCTTGTTATCTCATCTACGATCTTGTGCCCTCGGCAGGATCTGGTAGATAGTCAGGCTTTCAAGCCTTTTTCATTTGTAGATGTCTATACTCAGACATGTTAAGCTTCCGCATGTGCTTTGACTTGTATGCTCTAAATGTTGGGTCATGAGAGTCATGTTGTGATGCCATGTTGTATTTGCACATATCGAGCATATTGTGTGTATGTTATTGAAATGCTTGGTATGTGTGGGATCTGACTATCTAGTTGTTTATCCTTAGTAGCCTCTCTTACCGGGAAATGTCTCCTAGTGCTTCCACTGAGCCATGGTAGCTTGCTACTGCTCCGGAACACTTAGGCTGGCCGGCATGTGTCCTTCTTCGTTCCTATGTCTGTCCCTTTAGGGAAATGTCACGCGATGAATACCGGAGTCTTGTTAGCCTGCTACAGCCTGGTTCACCGGAGTCCTGCTAGCCTAGTGCTACAGCTTGGATTCACGCGGTGATGACCGACACGTTCGATGCTGGGTCATGGATGCCTGTCCCTGTAAGTTTGTGCCACTTTGGGTTTACCACTAGCCATGTCAGCCCGGGCTCCTTATCATATGGATGCTAGCGACACTATCATATATGTGTGCCAAAAGGCGCAAACGGTCCCGGGCAAAGGTAAGGTGACACCCGCTGGAATACCGTGCGTGAGGCCGCAAAGTGATATGAGGTCTTACATGCTAGATTGATGTGGCATTGAGTTAGGGTCCTGACACCAGCAGTCAGGGGGGAAACGTTTTTTTCATGAAATACGGTGGCCCGTACGATGGGTCCCCACTGTCAGGTGGAGGAATAATTATTTTGCACGTAATAAGGAGGCACTTCCTTGCGGCCGCCGTGGAGCCAGCTGTCAGCCTCTCCACGTACAGTACTCTTCCGATGGAAGTCGTTCCTTGACCATGTTGACCACGCCGCACAGAGAGCACCAGGCCGGTGGACGACGGCGAGGCCTAGGAAGGGGACGACGCGGAGCTGGGGAAGACGCGACAGTGGAAGCCCGCGCGGAGAGGAGTACGAGGGTTCACTGGTTTGGCTGCGGTGTGAGGCTGCCGTCGCCGCAGAGCCTGGCCAGTGGTGGGAATAGTAGGGGATGGTGAGGCCTCCATGGCAGCACCACTACTAGGAAAAGGCATGCTAGTGGCGCACCAGTTTTGCCTTCTAATGGCGCACTACTGGTGTGCCACTAGCATCACGCCATTAGAATTAAATTCTAATGGCGCGCCAATGGTGTGCCATTAGTATCTGGTGTTCTAATGGCACACCACGTAGTGCACCATTAGTATTGCCCATGGTGCGCCATTAGAATTCCTCCCAGGGGGCCATATGTACCCATGTGCTTTTTCATACTAATGGCGCACCAATGGCTGATGCGCCATTAGTGTGATTATCACAGTGCGCCATTAGTGTCTTGTGTGATGCGCCACTAGTATGAATATTAGGGATTTTTTTTTCTTTTCTGATATTTTAACAGGTTACAAAATATATTATTGGACAGAATTTAGACAACACCACACAGCAACAGCAGATTCATCAAATACAATAGAAGATTAGTCTCCGAATACAATTCATCATATTAGTCTCCGAATTCAAAAGACCGAACAAAGATAGAACATTACAAGTCTCGAGACCGCGAGTAGCGAGTTTGTCTTCACATTACAAGTCGATATCGATCATCTAAACTACCATCACATAGAAGAGAGCTGCGGTCATCACGATGAGCATCATCGCGATGAAACTGGTCTTCATCCGGTTCCTCCAACGCTCCCTCCTCTCTCCCGCTAGATAGCGGGCGTATCTAGAAACCGCCTCCGCCCTAGTGGTGTACCCTTTGTAACTGTTACCGCTGAAACGGTGAACCTATCTCCGACACTCCTCCCAGTCGTCGTAGACTCCGGGAACCTTACCCTTGTACACGACATACGACGGCATCTCTATGCACAAGCCAAACAACAGACAATACATAAGCAATATATAAGTATGCAACAAAAGGATCTGAAGATAAAAGCAAGACATTAATAGCACGATTCATGGTCCTACTAATAAATAGCATCAATTACATCTAAGTTGAACAACTGTCCAAACCAAAGAGACATACAAGTTCATTAAAGTTTAATTACAACATGAGCCAATCAATGTTTCTAAACTACACATAGCATCACAACTTTCGACTCGACTCATGGGACCGGAGCGTGGATGAAGCCGCCGTCTGTCGTGATGGTCATGAAATCATGGGCGTTGTCAGCCTGCATTTGTAGCGTTGTGTCTATCTCACGGTTGGACGGTTGATATATGAGGTAGAACTGCCCCGACGTACGAAGGACATCTTGATGGATAATTTCCGCAAACTCCAACTGGATGCAAAAGAATTCTTGTCTGATGTCCGCGTCCTGGATTGCCGACAAGCTTGCGGCCCAATCTTTGAGATTATCTGGTAGCAGAAGGTGATGATGGTCCCATACGATCGCCCGCATGTGATGGAGGGCGTAGTAGGCATCCTTATGACCGCCAGGCGGCTGCTTGACACAGGAGAACTTTGTATTGTGGGCAAACACGTGCGCTCCGTACCGCCTACGAACTGGCTTGGCGAAGGTGCCTCCAGATTTGGCGTAGCTGGGGAGAACATCATCAAGAACTTTCTTCATATTTGTGTAGTCTATCTTGGAGTCACGGTCCGGGTCGAAATATGTGGCCATGGAATATTTCGGTCTCAAGAGGATGAGTGTGCAATGTGTGTCACTGCACAGAACACAGAATGTTAGAAAAAAAGAACGATCAAAATCTAAGAAATCATATGTTACGGGGCGGTTAGGGGATGGCTTACTCGGGAAAGTAAGGCACGAGGAAGTTATCCTTATCTGGGTTTGCCAGAATGATGCCTTCGAGGTAAGAACTCGCAACATGCCGGTCCCCAGCGCTGCACAAGTTCTTGGCACGCATGTAGAAGGGGTCGACTATCACGATGTCCGGGGTCTTGTCTCTAATGATCCGCATCTCCATACTGAGCGAAAACAGCCGAACGATGGTGTAGTGCAGTGGATGAAGGTTAAACATTGCAAAGATGTCATCAAACCGCACGACGATTGTACCCCCGATGGGGCCATCCACAAAGCCCTTGCCTCTGGCACCTTGGCCACGGAAACCGGTTATGCCACATCATTCTCTCTGAGACGCCGCTTCTCCAAAGAAAGAAAACTGTCATGCAGACTCTGCATAGCACCGGTTGCAACATTGAGCATATTTGTCGGTAGCATCGCACTACCCGCCACATGCACCCTCCTTGAGATATCCTTAGGTGAAGGTGGCCCGTCCTGAGAACGGATCATACTCGGTGTCGGCTGGCTCGCACCCTTGTTACTCTTTCTTTTCTGTCCCTTCTTCTTCTGTTGTAATGGGACCGAGTTCTGCTCATAGACCGCCTTCTTGAGTGTGTTGGGGCTGATAATATTTGGCTCCTCGGCTATCTGAGACTCGGTGAAGTCGGTAGCTGGAGGCGTCTCCTGATTACTGAACGCCAGACGACGCATGTTGCAATTGGGTTTCTCCGCCGTACCAGCTAGACCGCAGTCGTCTTTCGTAGGGTTGGGTTATTAAGAAAGAGGCCCGCAGAATTCGTCATCGTACCCATGTTCGGCAAAGTACTTATCAACTTTGCTAAATGTACGGCCGTCATCGTTGTCGTCGTCGTACAGATCCTGTGCCATATGCATGTTCGGATCCTGTGCCATAGGGATGTCTGGCACGTCCGGTAGCGTTGCGGCGGTCTTGCCGTGGCTTGGCGCCGGCACGACTGGCAGTGTTGTCTTTGGGGTGGTGTCCCCCACCCCCAAACGAATCTGGCTCTTCGGCCAAAGCAGGGGCCAGCTTATGCAGGAGCTGAGGGTCATCAGATCATCTTCGTCAGCCCCGGCGGGTCGAATCGAAGGTAACAACTCATTGCAGCCTGGCAGCACCCGAACCAGTTGAACCTTATACATGGTGGGTGGCATCGGTTTACCGTGGAACAAGGGGTTGCCCAGTTGAACGATTTTTCCCTTGGTGACATCGACTAACTCGTCGTTCACGAAGTGCAGGAGAGTGCACGGAACGTCGACGGCGCCCTGCGAAAACATGTAGGGCGTCAGGGATGCCCAGTCAAAGGCAAAAGGAGATGAAGTCCTCGGCCGAGAGGCTTAATTAGTTACCGTGATGATGGCGTCGAGCTCGGCTAATGTCGAGGCACCGCCAACGGCGGGCGTGCAACTGACGGAGGGGCCGCTTGCTGCCGAGGTGCCGGCCGGCGTACACCCGGGTGCATTAAGCTCCAATGTCGGTCGTGCCGGCGTCGGAGACACCAATACCACCACCGCCGGAGACACCAATGGCGCCGCCTGCGCGTTGTGCGAGTTGCTGGCCATGAAGCTGGGAATCGGGGGCGGCCCCTGTTGGCCACCCGCAATCCACGTCGTCAGCCCATGAATCAAGGTAGGCATAATGCCGATGACCATCGATCCCAGTTGTTGTTGCACTTGCTCTTGGATAATCTCCGGAATCCGCGCCACTTGTGCCTTGAGTTCTTGAACCTTGCGTGACTGGCTTTCCGAGCTGGTCTTTTTCTCCTTTCGCCCACCAGCGGTATAGTATGACGACCATTTTGTGGACAACCCTTTGCCGGCCACACGACCAGCTGACGACGGCTTACTGAGCTTAACCTTGTTTTTCATTACGTTCAACGCCCTATTTAGAGTGTTGTCCCAAGCATGGGTGCTCTGAGACGACCCCGCGCTACTGCTTTCAGTCTCCTTCTCTAGAACAAGCTCAAGGGCCCTGGTCTTCGGATCCGTGGTAAGCTCCTTTGTTATCGGGTCCTCCTTGTACCAGGCCCTGACATAGTTCCTGGTCTGCTTGTCACTATTGTATTTCTCGAAGCGGGGCGGTAGGCCTTACTCGGCACGCTCCGCGTCCTCCTTGTCCCATATAGGCTCCGCCACTCTGTAACCGCCGGGACCGAGTTTGTGTTCCCCTAAGTTCAACTCCCGCATTTCTTTCCCCCACTGACTTGATTCGGAGGTTGCACTGCTCTCGCACTTGATCTTGAATTCCTTGTAGTCATCTTCGCTGATCGAACGATTTTTTGCCTTGATCTTCTCATAACTATCACCTTTCTCAATCATTCTCTTCACCGTGCTTCTCCAAGTAGACAAGGACGTGCTCATCCTCGTGAGGGCGGCACTGTTCACTTTATTTCCTGGGAGGCGTGTGTTTTCAAATTCAGTGGGGAACTTGTATCGTTCGTGCAGCTTCGTGAAGAGGAGGTTGCGCAAATTCCCTCGGTCCTTATGCCTAAGGTTCTCGGTGTTCATCGAGACGGTGCTCCGGAGAATGCACCCGAGCTGAACCAAGTACCACTTGACTATATGTTTGGGCATCGTTGGATTTCCATCGGAGTCAACTTGAGTAAATTCCTCCTTGATGGTGCGGAGCGCGTTCGGGCGCCGGTCCTTCCGCTGCCTCTTCGGTTGGCTGCCATATGTGCGTGCGCCGCCATCATCAGTGGTGGCATCCTCGGCGGCACCATCAGTGGTGGCATCCTCGACGGCACCATCAGTGGTGTCATCCCCGATGCCACTAGGGGTTGTGTAGTCAGGATCGGTGTCTTCAATGGCGTCCACATAGCGGTGAGGTTCTTCCTCCAACTCCTGGGATAGCTCCCAGAACTAGGGGTTGTGGGCCATGTTTCGCTCTAAATAGGAAAAAGTTTGGTCAAAAAGTTGGTTATTGTCAAGGAACAAGATCATGGTCTCATCATTTAGGGATGTCGACACCGAGGCATCCTAAAAGCTAAGCATTTATCATTTAGGGTTTGTCGACGCCGAGGCACCCTAAAAGCCTAAGCGTACATCATTTAGGTTCTCATCGACACCGAGGCACCCTATAGAAGCCAAGGTTTCATCATTTAGGGTTTGTTGATGCCGAGGCACCCTAAATGCTATGTTAAGTTTTCATCATTTAGGGTTTATCGATGCCGAGGCACCCTAGGTTGGGCCTAATCACTTGGCACTAATCACTTGGCTCTATTGCCACCTATGTTGGGTTTATCATCTAGGGTTTATCGATGCTAAGGAGAATTCTAAGTTGGGCCTAATCACTTGGCTCTATTGCCACCTATGGTTTAATGCAGCAAGAATAAAGGGGCAGTTGATCCTACTGAACTAAGTACTAAGATACCCCGGCCCATGCATTAGTAGCAAGTACCCCATATGTCCGATTTTTAGCAAAGTCATGCTAAAATTCACGGAAAATTTCAGCATGACCTTTGCTGAAAATAGGACATATGGAGTACCCGAATTTGCCGAAACGGAAGTTAATCGACATTCCGGCAAACTCAAGGGCCTCTCGGGGTACCTGCAAATTCATCACGACACAATGGTCGGAGACAAAACCCAGCAACTTTACAAGTCTTTCACAGATTTGTTTGCAAGTTCTGATACGTAATAAAGATGAGCCTCCAATGCTGATTTGTTTGCCTCAAGACAAGATGAACCTCCAATGCAACAAGTAATAAAATGTTCAACAATGTATCAGATTCGGCAACCGTTTAACATTTACTCCAGTAATTATACAACACCATGACCAACATGTTCGTATTAGCTAGTGACCATTATATTGCTTTAGGTTAGGGCCCTTACATTATTCTCTCTCTATCCATTTCTTTAGTTGCACTGCATCACAATGCAAATATGGTTAAAAATAAAATACTGTTGAATAAGCACCTAGCAGAATAGTAAAATAACTTTAAAAAATGCATACAGCTTGACATACAAACACAGACAGTTATGCAAGTGCTAGAGGTATGCATATATATATATATATATGTGAACTTGATCTTGAACTAGAGGTACACATGTTTGCTTACTCATCTCTGCAATTACTCGTGCTTATTTGCATTGTGCTATATATGGATGTCTTTTTTAAACTTTAAGTTTCTTGAAGAAGCAACATTGTGTGGCCTAGGTCGTTAGTAACAGTCCTATTTAATTAAACTGAATTTCAGCAAGTTTTTAGAGTACTCCTGAGTATACACTGAGTAGTCCTAGAGTAATATACACTGAATTTAAACAAGTTTACACTAAATTAAACAAATTTTCATACTCCAAATTTAAACAAGTTTAAACCCGTTTCAAGTCACTTGTTTTAGGAGTATAAACTGAGTATGCAAACTGGATATACACTGAATTTAAATAAATTTACACTGAATCAGCATGTTTTATACTCCTTGCGACTTGAGTATGCAAACTGGGATACATGCTGATTTTTAAACCTGCCTACGCCTGATCTGCCTACTCCAAGTTCAGTAAAGTTACAAGCCTAGCACTCTAGTAGTCCTGAAACTATAGTAAACTAATGACTGCAAATTTATAAAGTTCAGAACAAATGATAGCTATAGAGAGTAAGTACTCCTGAACGTACTCCAGGTTCAGAGCAAGGAGTACTTGCTGGACTAGAGAAGTACTTGTTCAGGATCAAGTTCACATAAACTACAGTTCTAAAATTAAAGTTAGAGTAAACAACGGTTCAAGATACAGTTCTGAAACTAGAGTACCTCTAGCACACAGATATCTTGCAGGTACCAAGTACTCCAGTGCACATGGAGTACTAATTATTCATGTTTGCTTGGCACTACTCCCACAATTTTTTGAACCTAATTTGACCTAAATTCGAGAGGGATTTTACCACACTGTATCTAATTTGACCACACTAAATTCGAGAGGTGATTTTTAGCTGTTGTAGATGTACAACCCCTAAATGATGGATGCAAATGATGAGTTACCTGGTCTCTTGTGTCTCATGATGTGTTTTGGTGGACTGTATATTTTTAGTTCAGTTTTCAATTGTCTTGGCTGAAAAATGTAGTTTAATTTGGAGTACATTTTCAGCTTAAGTGCAGTGTAGTTCACTGTATGTGTGGTGGGTGTAATAGAAATTTTGGTTTTTAACTAAATCTGTGTGTACTTTTAGTGTAATTTAATGTGCATTTTTGCCCTGTAATCTGTTTGGGGGGCTGATTTTTTTAGTTAAGTTATAGTGGTTTTGGACTGTATTTTTCAGTAATATGTCACTTATGGTAATCTGAATATTTTTTGCAGTAACCCTGCAACTTTACTGCCATGTGATCTGAAACTGTAATTACTGATGGCGGAGGAGGAAGAGAGGAGAAGAGAGAGATAGGGAGGAGGGTTACCTAACCACCTTGAGGTGGTGGCCAGAGCAGAGACGACGGAGGGTGGAGACGGCGAGCTTGGGGGAGGCGGGGATAGATGGCGGGGAGGTCGCGTGCCTCCTCTCCTAGTGGACGTGGGGCCTCCACTCCTGGTGGACATGGGGCGGCTCCAAGGCTCCAAATCTCCGGCGGGTTTCTAGGGTTTCGAGGGAGGCGAGGGAGGCGGCGCTCGCGGGGGAGGCGGGGCTCGGGGGGAGGCGGCGCTCGAGGGGGAGGAAGGGGAGAGGGAGGCGGCGGGGGCGCGTGGGCGGCTGCGGTGCAGTGGGTCGGGGCAGCGGCATCGGCGGTGCGGTGGAGGGAGGGACGAGGGAGGGAGCGGCGCGGTGGAGGGAGAGGGACGAAGTGTCTGGCGAGAGGGAGGGACGAGGGAGGGACAAAGTTTATGGATGGGGGAAGCTTTCTAATGGCGCACCCCACAGCGGTGCGCCATTAGAATGTTTTTTTAGATAGCAATGGCGCACCCCCAGCAGGTGCGCCATTAGAATGTTTTTTTATATATAGCAATGGCGCACCAGCCATAGGTGCGCCATAAGTAATATTTTTTTATTATTTTTTGTTGCATCTAATAATTTTTAATAAAATGAATATGATCAATATGAAAAAGTAATAATTTTTTATAAAAATAGTAATAATTTTTTAAAAAATATCATCAAATTTGTTATTTGAAAATATTTATCAATATGAAAAAATATCATCAAATTTATTATTTGAAAATATCATCAAATTTGTTATTTGAAAATATAATCAAATTTGTTTTTTCTTTCAATTTTAGTTGCATTCATTTGTGACGGTGGAGCGGGCCGGGGAGGGTGCGGTGGGTCGTCGTCAGCGGCGGCCAGGAGCAGGGAAGGGTGTGCGAGGAGGGGGGGCGGTCGGCAGCGGTGGCCGGTGGAGCGGTGGAGAGGGTGCGGGGGGGGGGGTGCTCGGCGATGGTGGAGCGAGGGGGAGGGTGCGGTGGGTCGTCGGCGGCGGTGGAGCGGGGGAGGGTGCGGTGGGTCGTCAGCGGTGGTGGAGCGGGGGAGGGTGCGGGGGGTCTACGGCGGCGGCCGGTGGAGCGGGGGAGGGTGCAGGGCCGGGGGGTCGGCAGCGGCGGCCGGTGGAGCGGGGGAGAGGGTGCAGGGGATGCTCGGCGGCGAGGAGGGACCGGATCTGGCAAGGTGGGATAGCGATCGAGATGGAGGGGATCGAGATCGAGTGTCCATGAAATTTAAAAAATATTCATGAGTTCAAAATTAAAGTGCCCATGAAATACAATCGAGAAATATGAAGGCTACAATTTAAATACAATCAATCTTAGCTAGCTAGCTATCTGTTCACAATCTTCTTGCCCTTCTTTTTCGCAAATGGAGTTATTCTATGGAACGGACGTCGTTTAGGTAGGGTGGTCCTGCTTCTTCTTGTGGTGTATGCTGCTATTTCATCGTCGTCGTCATGTTTGATCTTCGGGTCGCCGTACTTGTCGAAGTCTTGCTCATTGGCTACTCCATCCATTCTGATGATCTTCCTTTTGCCTCTCCTCACGACAACACGACTGGGCTTTGACGGGTCGGTAATGAAGAAGCATTGGTCCACTTGGGAAGCCAGTACCCATGGCTCATTTTTCGCGGTGACGTTTGCGCCCGCGGTCTTGGATTTGGCTTCGGGTATAACCATGGTGGTGAAATACCGGTCTTCTTTTAGGACGCTCTTGGCCCATCTGACACGGAACATCGGGACCTTCTCTCCAGCATAGCTCAGCTCCCAGATCTCCTCGATCCTTCCGTAGTATCTGTCCTTGTTGTTACCGGTGTAGGATTCCATTGTTACCCCGGGGTTCTGATAACCATAGCTCTTCATGTCCTTGTCCTCGGTGTAGAATGTGTAGCCGTTGATATCGTACGCCTCATAGGTCATCAGGTTGTGCTCGGCGCCCTGTGACAAGGCGAATATGAGTTGTTCTTCCGCGGAAGAATCCTCATGTAAAGGGTACGACAGAAGCTTCTGCTTGAACCAACGCGTGAAACATGAGTTGTGCTCTTTGATTATATCTCCGTCCGTCCTCTGTTGGCCTCGGTCATTGTACGTCTTCTCAATAAAGGTTTTGTGCTCTACCACCCAAGGATCGACCACGTCTATGTGTTGTAGCGCGACTAGGTTTGCTCTTTCAAAGTCGGCGAGTCGACCCTCGAAGTCGACATGCATTTCGCGGCGACCCTCACGGTGACCCCATCCAGCGAGCCTGCCGAGGTGCCTGTTGACGGGCAGACCAATGGGGTCCTCGATGCCTAGATAATTCGGCAGTAGGAGATGCACTCTTCAGTCAGAAAGCCCCTGGCTATGCTTCCCTCTGGACATGACATGTTGCGAACGTATCCTTTGATTACACCATTCATCCTTTCAAACGGCATCATGTTGTGCAGGAACATCGGCCAGAGTTGGATGATATCCTCCATGATATGGACCAGTAGATGCACCATAACATCGAAGAATGCGGGCGGGAAGTACATCTCAAGCTCGCATATTATCACCACGATCTGTTCCTGTAGCCTTCTGAGTTGCCTCACGCCAACCTACTTCCGAGAGATGACGTCGAAAAAGTTGCATAGGCCAAATAGCGTTTCACGGACGTGCGCGTCCATGATCCCACGGATTGCAACTGGAAGTATCTGTGTAATCAGCACGTGAAAGTCGTGAGACTTCATCCCGCTGAACTTCTGCTTCGCTGGGTCTAGGTATCTACTTATCTTCCCCGCGTAACCGTTAGGAAGTTTTACTCCTACGAGGCAGGTGAAAAACTGCTCGCTCTCCTCCTGACTTAGAGTGAAGCATGCGGGAGGGTAGTCATTTCCGGTCTTCTTGGCCCTTTTGCCTTTGCGATGACTTTCCGTGTCCTGCTTCGCCTCATCATCATCATCATCATCATGATCATTAGCGTGAAGCTCCTCCCTGATGCCCATTGATTTCAAGTCTGCCATTGCTTTCTGCCCATCTTTGGTCCTCTCTGGCATGTTGAGCAAGGTACCAAGCAAACTCTCGCGCACGTTCTTCGTGATATGCATGACATCAAGGCTGCGAGGCACGTCGTGGATCTTCTAGTACGACAAGTCCCAGAAAACAGACCTCGTTTTCCATACCTTCAGCAGCGGCTCTGGTGCCTTTCGCTTCTTTCCCGGCTCTGGCGCCTTTTGCTTCTTTCCCGGCAGTAGGCAATCTTTCAAATTTTTCAACAGCTGGTCTATTTCCTCGCCGCTCCTCGTACGCGGGCGTCTTCGGGGTTCGGTTTCACCATCGAACAAATCCTTGCGTTTCCTCCACGGGTCATCGTCGCGAAGCCACCTTCGATGTCCCATGAACACGGTTTTCGAAGACCCGGGATCTCTATCTAGCTGGCGATACGTTGTGTCATCCATGCACCTGACGCATCCAGAAAATCCGTGGACCACCTGCCCCGCGAGATATCCGTAACCGAGATAGTCGTGCACCGTCGTGAGCAGTGCGGCTCTCATAGGGAAATATTCTTTCTCTGCGGCGTCCCACGTATTGGCTGGCGTTTTCCACAGCGTGTCTAGCTCCTCTTTCAGCAGCCCCAGATACAGATTGATGTCGTTCCCTGGTTGTTTTGGCCCTTCAATTAGCATACTCATGTGAATGTACTTCCTCTTCATGCACAACCAGGGGGGAAGGTTGTACATCCACACAAACACAGGCCAGGTGCTATGTGTGCTTCTCTGGCTGCCAAACGGATTGACTCCATCGATGCTCGCGCCCAGCACGATGTTCCTTGGATCCTTCCCAAATTCTGGGTGTTCTAAGTTCAACGCTTGCCACTGGCTCGCATCCTTTGGGTGACTCAGCATCTTGTTTTTTTATTTATCTCCGGATCATTTGCGTCATCTTCTCGCTTCTTCTCCTCCCTATCTGCGTGCCAACGCAGGAGCTTTGCTACCTTAGGGTCCGCGAAATACCGCTGCAGACGAGGAGTGATCGGAAAGTACCACACCACTTTTCGAGGAGCTTTCTTCCTCTTCTTGTATCGAGTGACGCCGCACACCGGACATATGGTAGACTCTGCGTGCTCGTCCCGATAAATGATGCAATTGTTCATGCACACATGGTATTTCACGTGCAGTAAATCCAGAGGACACACGATTTTCTTCGCCTCCTCGAAACTGGTCGGGCACTTGTTCCCCTTGGGAAGACGTTCGTGCCAGAATGACATGTTCTCGTCGAAGCATGCGTCGGTCATTTTGTGTTTTACCTTCATCTCCAGAGCCATGAGCATTACTTTCAGGCGGGTATCCTCGGGCCTGCATCCTTCATACAATGGAGTAACCGCGTCTCTCTCCAGTTGATCCAGCTTGGCTTTCTCTCGGGCGGCAACTCTTGCGTTATCCGTCTGCTTGAGAAGCAGCTCTTGAATATGAGGGTCCTGCACCCAGCCCATCGATGGTCCATCATCGTCTGCTCCATCGGCATCTTCATCTTCATGATCATGCCCTTCGTCTTGCATCATCATGCCGGCATCTTCTACATGATGACTATGTACAGCATCACCGTCGTGATCATGTCCTGTAGATTCTTCGTCTTCTCGCCCGCCCGAGCCGCGGTGGTTGTCTTGCTGCCCTTCCTCATTTCTTGCCCGGTCCCCATGGACGACTTCATAGTCATCTTCATCACCTTGCCACCGATAGCCATCCATGAAACCACGCAAGAGCAGGTGGTCCCGCACCTGCCCGGAATCCGGGTCCGCAATAAGGCTCTTCAGCTTGCATCTTCGACACGGACATCTTATCTCCGTCTCGTTCTTTTGAAGCATCTCGGCCTTCGCAGAGCTCAAAAACCTATTCATGATGCCTTCGGTCATTGTGCGGACCATGGTCTCCTGTGGGGTAGAGCAAAATGATATTTTAGAACCAAGAAAAAATTTGGCATGACTTTCCCTAAAAATAGGACCAAAAAGAATGCATAGTGCCAAAATTCTCGCCGAAACGGAAATGAATCAACATTCTGGCAAAATATTGGAAACTATCGCATTTCAAATACCGGTACCTGCAAACACAAACATATATGCAACACCACAAACATATGCAACACCACGAACATACATAGATCTAGCTAGGCCACAAAAAGTGCATGTGCACGTTGTTGGAGAGGGAGAACAACATAAAGATAGCTTCCCCCCTTACTTACCTATCAAAAAAGGTAATTTAACCACTTAATTTGGATGAATCTATGGTGCAAATGAGGTGAGGAGGAGGAGGCAGCCGAGACAAGCTTGGAGGAGGAGGTGGAGAGAATGAAGTGGGGAAAGTGAGTGGGTAGGTGGGCTGTCCAAAATATCTTGTTGGTCCCAGGTTACTAATGGTGCACCATATGCAAATGCGCCATTAGTAACCCTGGTTACTAATGGCGCACCTGCTGCTGGTGCGCCATTAGAAGTTTTGCAAAAAAATAAAAAAAGTATATATTCTAATGGCGCACCGTGGCACAGTGCGCCATTACTAGTTTAAACTAGTAATGGCGCACTATGCCACGGTGCGCCATTAGTAGTTTTGCAAAAAAAATTAAAAAAATAGTAGTGGCGCACTGTGTGGCCGGTGCGCCATTACTAGTGAGCACTAGTAATGGCGCACCGCGCCATGATGCGCCATTAGTATGTTTGGAAAAAAATTGTTACTAGTGGCGCACCATGTGCCTGGTGCGCCATTAGTGTCTTCCACACTAATGGCGCACCTGCACATGGTGCGCCACTGCTATATAGTAGTGGCGCACCACATGACAGGTGCGCCATTAGTGTCCATCTCATCTATAGCCCTTTTCCTAGTAGTGCACAGCCGGCCACGGGAGGCAGGAGCATGTGGCATGACCATCGCTGCTTTGGGCAGCTGGAGCAAGAAGACCAGAGGTTGAAAGTAAGCACTACGCCCGTTGGATGGACATGGTACGGTCACTTGAGCTAGAATCATTCATATTGACCAAGTTGACAAACCCTCAGTCCCCGTCAACTTAGTAGGCCCACAAGTCAGCCTCCCTACCAAGCTGGGTCCCAGCTGGCAGGGGGAGTATTCATTTTTTCTGTGTAATAAGGAGGCACTTCCGGTGGGTCCGAGCTGACAGCGGGGGGAATGTTTTTTTCGCAAAATATGGTGGCCCATCCGGTGGTTCCCAGCAGTCAGGGGGAAATGTTTTTTCGCAAAATATGGTGGCCCGTCCAGTGGGTCCCTGCTGTCAGGTAGAGGAATCATTATTTCCCGCGTAATAAGGAGGCACTTCCTTGTTGCGGCCGTGGACCCAGCTGTCAGCCTCTCCATGTATAGTACACTTCCGATGGAAGTCATTCCTTGACCACGTTGACCACGCCACATTTGCATGAATGCGTCCATGGGTGTGGTGCGTCCCCACTGTCAGCCTCTCACGTACAGTCATCTTCCGATGACTCTCGGCTGTTGACCATGTTGACCACACCGTGCCGAGCGCACCAAGGCCGGTGGATGATGGCGAGGCCCCAGACTTGAATGACCCAGAGATGGGGAAGACGGGGCAGTGGAGTCGCAAATGGAGAGGAGTGGGAAACTTACTAGTTCGGGTGCGCAGTAGCACAGCCGCGGTGCCGCCCACGGGAGACAGGAGCAAGAACAGAGGTCGAAGAAGGAGCAATGTTGTTGGATTAACATCCAACGGTCCACCTGCTAGAATCGTTTGTTGATTAAGTTGACAAAGCCCTGCGTACACGTCCGCTTAGTAGGCCCACAAGTCAGCCACCAAATCTTACGGGTCCCAGCTGTCAACGGGAGGAATAATTTTTTTTGGCGTAACAAGGAGGCACTTCCTTCCGTGCAAAGATACAGCCAGTGGGTCCCAGCTGTCGGGTGGAGGAAACATTTTTTTTCAGCTTAATAAGGAGGAACTTTCCTTGGGTGCGACCATGGACCTCACGGGTCCCAGCCGTCAGGCTCTCCATGTACAGTCCTCTTCCGATGACTCTCATTTGTTGTCCACGCTGCACCAAGCGGAGCGAGGCGGTGGACGATGGCGAGGCCCCGGACGGGAACGACTCGGAGATGGAAAGACGCGGCAGTGGAGTCGCAGATTGAGAGGAGGAGAAGGGTTATAACTGGTTCTGGTGCGGCGTGGGGCTATAGTCGGGAAAGGTGTGGAGGGGTGGAGGGATAGCCTGGCCGGCGGTGGGGTAGCCCTTCGTAGCGATGCATGCTAAGCAGAGCCGCTAGCCGCCGGAGGCCGGACCAGGCGGTCCCTGCGACGTTGGAGGAAGAAGACGAGAGATTGAAGGTGCATGCCGGTCGTTGGATATAAATCCAGTGGCTGTGGATGTCATAATCATTTGTTGACCAAGTTGACAATGCCCTGCGTAGGCTTCAACCTATTGGCCCACATGTCAGCCTGCAAAAATGTGGCATATATTTAACCCATGTTTTCTAGAATGTACAGCCCATTTGCTGGGTTGGTGAACAAATAATTCAGCGTCAATCAGGCCCATTTGTATTTTCTAAGAAATCCCAGCCCATTTACACTTCCTTGAAATACACGAATTAGCTGGGCTCGTTATATATAGAATGTTGTGTTAGAAGGAGAAATTAATATCAAAAAATAAATCGGAGAGGCACATTTTTTATATATATAATTAACAAATTAGCGAGTTATTGCTCAAAATAAAAATGAGCACGTTATTATTAAATTGGTCCTTAAAGTCTTCGCAAGCTTTTGTACGCAATCACCGGTATTTTCCTTGCCTGTGAGTCAAAAACAACCAGGATTTTCCTTGCCAACTTCTGTTAAACATTTACTTTTATAAGTTAATAACACGTGGGATGTTTTTATAATGTATATATAAGTCTCTATGAAATATACGATAATAGTAATAATATAAATATATATAATGCGGTTAGAAGGGAAAACTTAAATTGGACACAGCATTATTATTCTTATATATAGATAAATAGAACAGAGACCTGCATTTTATTAAAAAACTACATTGGGTTGCCAATCTTTAAGGAAAAGCCCATAGGCCGGTATGGACCTCAAAAAATAATTTGAAACCACTGTCTCCGTATGTCGTCGGCTACGCATGTTAAAATACAAAACCTAGGCCTAGCTGATACTTGTTCGCCCTCTGGAAAAAAATGATACCAGATCCTCGAGCGAACTGGATTAAAGAGGGGGCCGGCGGCATGACTGAAGAAGCACATCAGGAGCAAATTTTTTTTCTTCACTGGATGGCCCTCGATAGCGTTTTTTTACTTGCCTCTGCACCATACAACTTGTATTTTTAGCCTCCCAGTCCATCGCGGTGGACCAGCAGCCAATTTGCTGGGCGGGCCAACCTACAAAAACTAGCACTCGATTTTTCATCAAGCCCCCAAAACAACGCACTACTATGTTTGTTTTGAGGCCAAAAACATTACGGCAGGGGTTGAGCGGGGGAGAGGGGAAGCCAGAGTAATAAAAAGGTTAAAAAGAGTTGATGCACCATTGCTACCCTAACAAAGCAGGTGCAATTCTTCTTGAGAAGAAGGTGTGCCGTTGACACCCACACGTCACATACCCCACAGTAGGCATACTAACAAGTTCACGCACAAATACAACAGAAAAGGTAAACATTCGTATCAAACTCAGGTTCACAGGACACGTTCATATTCACAGCCAACATTCACTATCAACAACTCAAAAGATTCATATATACACAAGTTCAGCATATCTATGCATCCAAATGATTGATAGATCACACGACAATATTCATACATAATTCACAAAATGAGTCAGATATACACATGTTCAGTATGTTTATGCATCCAAATGATTGAGATCACAGCCAATATGATCCATGGATTAACTTTAATTACCTAGGGTACAGACTGGTAAATGGTGTTCAGTCGGAGGTACTTCTTGCTAAAATTAATTCTTGTACGAGTAAACTTTCGAGTACATAAGAGGCAGCACAGACAATCTTCACTTTGCTTGTAGGTTTATCCTCAAATAGTGGCCTCGTGCCGAGGGAGGTTTGACCAACTTGGCCACTACTTTCATCCAACTAGTTTACTAGCTCATCTTGGTCCTGTAGCTCGCCAAAATTCTACATTGCAGACGAGAAAGGAGGCGGTTGAGAAAATGAACCACCCAAATTTTTTGTCCAGTTCAACTGAAATCGAGCATCCCTGGCGTGCAGACTGATTAAGTGCCAGATGAATATACGAGTCAACCAACTTGTCTGGAATCTTTAGACTCCATGCCATACAGTTCGCTACCATATCTGCCGATAACCAAAAGGCACAAGTTGGGACCAAAGACTGGATAGTGTTCTTCTGGGCTATGCACCAAGCAATATTTTTGGCGTTCACTCTCCTAATACTTGGAGTTTGACAACTGGTTGACGCAGATTGATACTCGAATGAATATCGACACTTCTTGACAACATCGATGCTTGTCTGAGTGAACTTTGGAGTACATAGAAACAACATAATTATCTGTCCATATGGATCATTTTTTGCAGTTCTACTGAAATCACCCAATGCAATGATTTGCCTACGAGTTCAGGCTCCACGTTACTCCTTTATAAAGTCGGCAAACAGTAGCACAATACAAAATTGCTGTACATGACAAGCACAATAATCAGGATAAAGACCAGTACAAACCATTGTGAGGTATCATATCAATTACTATTTCCTTTGACTGGAAGCCGAGATAAGCGAAGCGACTGACAGCAAAGGAAGAAAGCAAGCCAAGATTAGTGACTGATAGGAAAAGGAGGGAAGCTGTCGAGGCAATGAAGCACCCAAAGTTTTTGTGCAGTTCCACCAAAATCGAGCATCCCTGTTGGCACATATATTGAGAGAGTGAGATTACTGTAATAGTGGGACTAGTTGATGAAACATACACTAAAAAATAGAAGCACCCTCATTATCTTAATGGGTAAAGTTAGCAACATAGTAGTCTTGCTTAAAGAGAGGTATTAGTTTATTTAATTAGTGCCAATTAGCTCAACACTCAAAGCATTGCCATTTATCATAGGTTGCAAAACTTTAACGTGCAAAGATAAAGGAGTTTCTCATGATAGTAGCACGATACAAATAGAGATGCCAGCAGACTAATATGGATGAAAGCCTTAGGCCCGTACCAACCTAAGAAAAAAAGTTTATTCGTGTAGTCCCATAAGAGATGATAAAGCACTCACTGGAATCACTCAATAGTATATATTTTTGTGCACTTCAAATGTATGGTTGAAATCACTCTTGTTTACCAGTGCTATGATTATATCGAAAGATTATCAAGAACTTCCAGCAGAGTTAAAGCACTGGTTGGGATACAGTTCATTGTATTGTCTTGTGTAGTCCACTAAAATGTATGATTGGCACAACATGATCCCTGTTTGCACAAGTAGGAACAAGGTGAAACCTTCATTAGCTTAGTAAGAAAGGATAGGAAGACATTAGCATATTACTCTAATAGTAGCATCAAATTCATGATGGACAATACGCAAAACATTGCCTCATTGAACCAATGGCAATAAATTGACATGCAAAACAATAGCACTATTCTATCATGACACTAATAATATTCCCTCCCTGCTCCACCACATGATTCACCTCCATAGACAAACATACACACGTACATGATTCAGCATAGGGTCCTACTAAAGATTTGTTTAACTCCGACAGGAAAATTAGGCAGCAATAAATTAGTGGTACTTAAGTACTCCTAATTAATTATGTGAGACAGCAGAAGTGGAAGGGCTCCCTGGAGGATCGTCTCACGTGTAAGGTAGTCGTTGCTGGAGCCCTTGAATGGCCTCGACTGAGGCCTCTGGCTTCAGCAAGATCGCCTTGGCACTGTTTATTATTCTTCTTCTTCCTCTTCATGCTCCGTTTCTCTTTCTCCTCACCAGTTGGTGAAACCAAGTACATGATTGGCCTTCTATTTCAGAATTGGTTTTGTCAGTGAGGGAGTACAAGTGTACTAGTAAAAAATAGCATTATTTTCTCATGGCAGCCAGAAAATAGAGATGAACACATGCATTAAATATCATTCCTACCTAAAGGAAGGTTATGGCGCCAATATGGATGATGAGGATTGGAACACAGATCTCCCTTTGTGCAGTTCCACCGAAATGAACCAACTGTTCCATTATGATATTCCAGTTAAACAGCACAAAAGTCACTTCTTTTAAGAAGAGTTTTGTGCAGTGCACCAAAAGGTCACAACAGCAACCAGGTGAATTGGATATCCCTGTTTGCACAAAAATCTATAGAGGAAACAGTCAGAGTCTCAAACAGTTACAAGCAAAAACATTTGGCTAAACTTGTCATGGCTAATAACAGTGGCATGGCTTCATTTTTACCAGGGACATTAGATTAAGAACAGCTAAATATTTGGTATAAGGGCATGGGACGGGTGGTGCACCAGCAGTCCAGCACCATGTACGTAAACAGGAGCATAAAGTGGTGATTCATAGTTTGTTGCCCCGAGAAACAAACATCCAAGAAACATATCTAGGTTGGTCCCATTTTTGTTCACTCTAGCCACCTACTCCTATGTGTGGATAGCAAATCTAGTCCTGGTCATACCACTGTGTACAGCGCTACCCCTATATTTCCCTTTTCGACCAAGAAACCGGTTGGATGACCAGTCTGTACTACTTTCACCCCCGTTCCTTCCTGTTTGTACCAAGTCCAATGTACATACTAAATTCCCCAACCCCCACTTTATTTCTTGTTTGAACCAAGTACTCCCTCCGTCCGGAATTACTTGTCATCAAAATGGATGTGTCTAGAACTAAAATACATCTAGATACATCCATTTCAATGACAAATATTTGCGGACGGAGGGAGTACAAGATTCGACTCCATGAAGTAGCTTTACCTCTAACAATAGAAGAAAAAAATATGTGAAGTTGGACAATCCGATTGAGAGGGGCTGAGAGGTAGAAAATGATGCACATGCAGTGACGTACCGAGCTGGGGAAGTAGAGCTAAGGCGGTTTCGAACGATGATATACCTGAAGGTCGTCGGGATGTGGATAGGTGGGCGGCGGGAGGCCGGATCAGCCCACAGGCAACAATGATGGGATCGGAGGACCTCCCGCGCCGGCGCTCGGCCAGAGATAACGGTGTGGCCGGCAGTAGGTCTCCTCCCTTGCTGTCAATGACGGCCTAAACGCTGCCCCTCCTCCCCTTCACCGGCGGAGGGGGATACGTCCAGATCTGTAACCAGCGGTGAGGATAGAAAGACAGTGTTTTTTGAAGGGGGAAAGACAGTGTTACCACCCCTATCTTGTTTAGATCTGGAGAGGATGAGAGTGTGTGAATAGAGCAACCCTAGCAAGCAAGCGCGGAGGCTCCGGCCTATATATACGTAGCGGGGTAGTTTTCCTTTTTCACTCCATCAAAACAATCGTTTAAAATTGTGTACTACGTGCCAGGTCGTAGGGTTTTTTAGTTGTTGATTTTTTTTGAGATAGCTACCCGCTTGTTCCCAGTGGTGTTACGGTGTGCCATGTCGCACTTTGTATCGTTCAAGTCTGGTACAAGTCCCTCCATTAAATGAACAATCACCCCCTCGTAAAAATTGTGAACAAGCCCACGGCTAAAATTAGCGGAAACGTGGGTTGCCCCAACATGCATTATTATTTATATTTTCTACTCCCTCTGTTCCTAAATATAAGTCTTTTTTATTAGCCACACCTAAGACAAGAATTTTTTATTAGCAGTGAACCCCACATGTCATAGACACAAAAATTGTGGCAAGATTCCCTTAGGCAAGCCAAAGTGTGTCTAACAATTTGAACAACTCAAGTTAGGCAAGTGTGGCAAGTGTGGGAAAGATAATGTGGCAACATAAGACAAACATAGTCACAATCCAAATAGCCCTGTAATTTTTTGTGACATGCATGAAAATTTGGTTAGTTAAATTTATAGTCAAAATTTGGCAAGGTGCATCAAATCAACACATGCAAGTATCAAAGGGATAGTCACAGCATGCATGCATGCGTTGTACTCCCTCTGTTTCCAAATATAAGTCTTTTTAGAGATTGCAATAAGTGACTACATACGAAGCATAATATGTCTACATACATCCGTATGTTGTAGTCCATTTGAAATGTGTAAAAAGACTTATATCGAGTGCAGTGCTTTGATGTGTCGCGTCAACTCGTACAAGACCGAGAAGTTTGATTACTACAACGCCCTCTCCCTCGCGGACTGAGCTTCGGTGCCTTAACTGCACCTGCCTTTGGCTGCATGACAGGTGGGCCAACCACCTGTTGGGCCAACCTGTCATAGACGCAAAGCCAGGAGTAGTATAAGTCAATGAAGTTGCGTCCCTCCCTCGCGCATGAGCGTGGTGGCTGGCAGGACTAGTAGAAGCTTTCGCTACACGCTATCTCTCCCGCACGAGGTGGACGGACATGCAGCAGTGGATTTGATACTGTAGAAGTAGGAGTAACATCATTGTTCGTCTTCTTGAAGAGGTGAAGAGCCAAGCACAACCCGAACATGGCAGTTGCGAACGCTCGCGTGGTACGGTGCCTTGGAGCACGCGTATAGTAGCCAGGATCTTGCATGAGACAAAATTGCTATTTGAGCCCACTATTTTAGTAGTACTAGTACTTGCAACTCCCTCCGTATAGGTGAGTAAGTCATAGAATTTGTAGCTAAGCTTCCCTCATTGAATTGTTTAACAATTAAACTCCATCATCCATTGGTTGATAGTCATTCTGCATAGGTCCACGCGCTTAGCACCATTTCCTCATGGGGTCACCAATGTTTATTTGCAAATTAATAGCATTGCATGCAATGAACTAGCCACTACATGTCGTGTTTGGTAGTCTCAAGTTATTAAAAGCATGCACACCTCTCATCTCTTATTGGTTGATATGTCAAGAAACAAGAAACAAGGATAGAAGTTAATGCACCGCGCCTAAGTGTTTTGGGATTATTTGGTTTTCGTAAGATGACTTACACACCTAGACGGAGGGAGTAGTATAGCCCTGTAAACCGGAAAGGAGTATTTGCCTTTCTAGAGATTTCAACAAGTGACTAGACTACACCGCGTGCAGTACTCCCTCCCTTCCAGTTTATAGGGCTCAAATCTCAAATCTCATGAACCAAGCCATTTTGTGATTGGAGGAATGTATCTCGTACTTTACAAAACTATCCTAATTAAACTCAAGCATTAATTACGTAGTTCTCTCGTTTTCCTCTCCGCCTTGGTCGCGGTGCACAATATTGAGCACTCCTATATACCTAGCCACTCTATCTACATGTGAGACATCAAAGAATCTGGGCCCGCGTGCCATCCACCAAATCACAGCGAGGTGCTACAGTCGAGACTCACCTGTCACCCCGGTGTGGCCGTCATGACCCGTCATATCACAAAACCCACACCTTTACCAGCAGTGGTAAAGTGGCCTCCAAGTTGGATTGGACGAAGCAACCATCATTTCACTGGAATGCTCGTTGAAGCCCTTTCTCCCCTTTATTGAAGAAAACCTCACTCCAGGCTACTCACTTCTGCCATTTTTCTTCTGTACCGACGAAGGAAAGGTGGGCGACTCAGTGATGCTGCTATATTTTCATTCCAAGAATCTTCTTTTTGCGAAGCACTGACCGATTCTCACAGCCTATTCTTTTCACGTTTTCATTGTGATTGTGGTTTCCTTTCGATTGCTTTTTGTTTGTCAGTTCATTGATGGATCCTGGAGCACTAGGCAAAGAGTTGCCGGCAGACAACCCACTGGAGACAGCGATCTCCAGGAAGCGAGCATCGACCAATGAGTTGACCATGTTGGCGGGCCAACCTATGGAGACCAAGACTCCAGGAAACAAGCACTGGCCAAAGAGTTGACGACGTTGGCGGATGAACTCCTCAAAGAAAGTTGGAAGAACAGCAAGGGCCCCATCGTGCCTACCCCAGAAACTCTGGTGACCACCTATGCGAGGCTCAAGGCCGAGTTTGAGGAGATAGGCGCCGTTGAGAAGTAGTATTCCCCTAGCAAGGCGATGGCCCCCATCGAGGATGAGGAGATGGCCGCCGGAGGGATGAAATCCCCCGGTGAGCTGCACAAGGTAAAAAATAATTGCTTATTACCATATTTGTGGTTTTTGATTATTTGCAATGTGCTTGCTAATATGTTAGGGTTGTGCAGGTGCTGGTGTACGTCCTTGATGATTCCAATGTCATGGCCTGTCATGTGGACAACGCCCCAGAGATCGTTTTCGATGTCGCGGTTCGTCCTGTTGGCATCACCCCGGAGATCGATTGCGATGCCGCTGTCCATCCTGTGGACATTGCCCCAGAGATCGATTCTGATGTCGCGGTCAATCCTGGAACATCGCCCCAGAGATTGATTCCCATGCCGCTATCCGTGCTGTGGTCATTGCCTGAGAGATCGATGACAAGAAATAGTTGGTTGGACTAATCCTTCAGGGTAGTTTGCATTGCCTTGTGTTTAATTACCAGAACAATGCGTGTTATCAAACAATCTTAGGGCTAGTGCACTGTCTTGTGTGGGCAGTACTTGCTATTTTTGTTTGATAGTGAATCATGCGAACCCTCTCCGAGTTATGGAAACATATGTATCCTCACTAGCTTTTGATGTAATATGTGGCATGCTTAGATGTAAGTTTGAATTGTTTATCATATCGGCAGGGCTTGTTTGATGATTCTTGGTGTTAGTAGGCTAGCTACTGTGCGAGCTATAGTACACTCACCAAAGAGAAACGTTGGGGCTGATGAGCTCGTGGTACGCTTATACTTATCTGTCGTCGATCGACCAATAGCCCAAGCTCCTAAAATTGTAGGCTTAGCGATCGATCAGACAATAGTCAACACGGATACATTCAGGCCTCATTTGGTTCATAGGGTAGGAAAATCGTTGCAAAAGTACAAAGACGTAAAACACAAAATCATAGCAGTACAGAGACGTACTCCCTCCATTCCAAAATAGATGACCTAGGTGGGCTAGTTTGGCCTAGTGGGTTTCAGTGATATGACGTGGTATAGTGTCGCCCAGTCTTCGCGTGCGGTAGCAGTATTGCGGGTACAGTAAGTTTTCTTGAAGAAGCGGAATTCAACTAAGTCATGATGGTTCCTTCGTCCGAACAACTTACAGTGGGAAAGGTTGGGCCTGTGATACAACCGGGGTAGACCAGGATAATTTTGTCAGGTGGACCAGGATGGTCGACGTCCCACATGTCGGTGCATGAAAGTATTCTTTCCAATATAGAGGATGAGCAACGAGTATTCATTGTTTATTTTTGATGAATGCTATTGTCTCCACTATTACAACGGAGGAGTGTGAAACACGGCATGTGCATCACTCCCTCTTGGCCTCCTTCCTTATGTAATGCGACCATACTGTTGACTGTAAGGTTGGTTATAAGGTTACAACTTTTTCTGACTTTCTCTCTATCTATTTCCTCTCAAATGTTTTTTACCTTTGTTTTTTTGGACACAATTGTTTTTATGCCTTTTTTTAGAATTATTTTTTATACCTAGGAGCACTTGTAGAGACGGGCTCTTGCAGAGCCCACTGCTTGACTTTGTCAATGCCTCTCTCTCCTCCACATAAGCGGGCTTATAGCCCAGTATTTTACTAGTATTACTTGCTATCCATGCATGCGGCAAGCGGCTGGCGTCTTGAGGGGCCAGGGCGGTCAGAGCAGGCTTGGAAGCGGTCCGGACTCCAGCATGGCCCACCTCACATTATCACCATATATTTCTCGAAGTCCGTGTGCGGCGGGCGGGCGATCTCTTCTCCCTCCCCCGTTTCTCTCTTCTCAGCCGACGCCCGCCGAGCGATTAGATTTTGGCTATCGACGGTTTATTCAATTGCAGTCCCACATGTCAGTGAAATTGCAAGACAACGTGTGTCCCCTATGGTGAGCGGCGTGCGAGCCGGACTGTTGGGGGTGCAACGCGTACGAGTCGTAAGTGTGCCGCCTTTTCCTTTAGAACTTGCAAAGCGTAACATTTTCATGCGATCGATCGATAGAAATCCAGAACAAAATGACGAGGGCGGTGCTTTCTCGCTTGTTAGGCGGGCTAGTTTGAGTGATATGATGTGCTACAGTGCCGTCCACTTGCTCCATTTTTATGTAAGCAAGAGTTTACACTCTTACGCGGGAGGAGTGCGAAACATCGTAGATCTGATTTTCATCGAGGGATAATTGTTCCCTGCCAAATAATGGAGCACTGTTAGCAATTATAGCATGATAGTTAGGGCATCTCCACCGCTGGCCCAGAAATTTACACCGGCATTTGTCCGAGGACACTGGTTGATGCCATCCGATGCTGCCTGCATACCTTTCGACAACTATATGAACTAACCGAACGAAATTCTTGCAAACAAAGCAAATTTCAAATTAACCGGATGAAATTCATTACATTTCGAAAACTTTTCCTACAAACTGGACGAAATTCATTACATATTTTGCACATACCGTACTAAAACCTACTGTAAACCTAACCTAAATGATCGTCGGCGCCCGACCACCATGTCCGGCCATGAACCCGAGAAAGCCGGCCATTGCCTTTGCCTCCTCCTCATCCGCCTCAATAACGTCCTCATCCGGAGCACAAGGTTCTGAAGATTTCTGCCTCCATGTTGTCGTCAAGCGGCTATCGGCCGCCGATGTTTAACCCACCAAGCTTGCGTCAACTGAGTGGAGTAGCGATGGCCTTCCTAGGACCAGAGCTGTCACATCCCTAGCCTTGCTATGCACTTGGACAAGCTTGGTTGTTGCATCATGTCTAAATTTATTTGAAAGTTGAAATGGGGATTGCTCAAAACCTAGCACCAGATCAAATAAACTAGGTTCAAATAAAAATATTCAAAATGAACCCAAAATGCCCTTCAGAAAAAATCATCATTTTTGGATTGGTTTAGAACCCCTGCCAAAAATGGTGCACATATTTCTAGGTCCATTTTGGATTTTCTAATTAATTCATAAAGTATTTGAATTCGGGCATTTAAATGCTATAAATAATTTAAATGCTCAAATAATTCTGAAACTAAATGAGGGCTGTTGCATATATTTCAAATAGTGCCCAAAATTATTTTCAGGATTTTACAAAATGAGTTAGTATTTTTACTAATTCAAAACAGATCAAAATAAATAGAAAACAAAAACAAATTACCAGAGAGAGAGAGAGAAAACCTACCTGGCGCCTACTTGTGTGGCCTGCTGCTGAAGTCGGCCCAGCCCATCTCCACCTCCCCTGTCGTCTTCCTCCTTTTCCCAGGAGGATGAAGGGCGTGTGCCCCACCCGCGCGCATGTGGCCCCGGCCACCTCCTGCTTCCCGCCGCTTTTGGAGGCCGCTAAGGCCGCCACGCAGCACCCTGGACCCCCTCAACCGCTCCCCTCTCTCCCTGCCTCACCTCTTTCGCTCTCTCTCCTGAAGCCGAGTGGAGCCGTCGCCGCCGTTCGCTGCCGCCACGGCTACCGCACCCCCCTCGCCTCTCCGACGCGTTCCCGAGCTCCGCATCGTCATCCTCTTCGCCCACGCCGAGCCAAGCAAACGGGGAAGCACCGCATCGCCGTCCCTGATGTCTTCTTCAACCTCGGCGCCGGTGATCCCCGCCGCTTGATTCGTCGCCGTCCGGCCTTCCCAGAGCCCGCTTCGACACATGCTGCAACCGTTGTGAGCCCCTGCGTCGAATCCCCCTCTTCTCTGCTTCGTTTTCTCGCTGTGGACGCCGCCCCCTTGCTCACCGTAGCACGCTGCCGCGCAAGCTCGACGTCGGCATCACTCCAGTGACCATTTGGTCACGCGCGGGTACCTAAAGCACTCACCGCACCTCGTAGCGCCTCGCTAGTGCGTCCGTTTCCCCGATAGCTCGCATCAGCAGCAAAACCACCAACGGTCGAGCTCCGGCCGCCGCCCCGAGCTCGTTTCCGACGAGCTCCAGCCACCCCAGCTCACCCCGCTTGCTCCACCAGCCGCGGCGCACCCCCAAGAACCCATAGGAGCAAACCACGCATCGAATGGTGCTTTGTAGCGAGCACATGATGCACCTCCGTCGTCGACCGAGGTCGTCGCCGGTTAACCTCCGGCGAGGATGACGTTGCACCTTAATTAAACGCTAATGACGCCACTAACTAACCCCCTAGCTCACTGGCGGATGGGCCCCACCCCTAATTAATCCCCATTTTGTTCCATTTTGTTTCTATTTCGGTTAGTTTAAAACCTAGCGGGACCCACATGCTTGAGTTGACCCCGCTGACGTGGCTGTTGACTGGGCCCACACGTCAGCGACCCTAACCAGCACCGTGACACTGACCAGTGACCCCCTGGTCAGGTTTGAGCTGGAGGCGCCCAGTTGACCTGCTGACATCAGAGTGATGTCATGCTGACGCAATAAGTAGTTTCTGGATTTAAAATAATTCAAGAAATTCCAGAAAATGTCCTAAACTTCTAAAATTCATAGAAAATTATCTGTAACTCCAAATGAAGTAAGTTATATGATCAAAAAAATTCAGTCTATCCATGTGCACTGGTTTCGTGAATGTTAAAGCAACTTAAACCTGCTGTTTATAACAAAACATGATAATGCACTTTATAAAGTCATAATTTGAGTTTGAAGATGAACCTTTGGTTCAAAATGACTCAAACCACCCTGGTTACAGTTGCATTAGGCCAACACATTCATTTTGCCATGTCATGATCATGCATCATACTATGCAGTGCATTGATTGTGTATTTTCCTGTTTGCCGGTATTTGTTCCCTCTTAGTAGACGACGTTCCGACGATGAGTTCGACGACACCGATGAAGAACAATACTATCTTCAGAAGTGCCAGGCAAGCAAAACCCCCTTGTTCATTCTGATAAAACCCACACTCTCGCTCTGCTCTCTTTTACTGCATTAGGACAACAACGATTCAACTATTACATGCTGCGGTAGTTGAACCCCTTATCCTCTGCATGACCTGTCATTGCCACAGTAAATAGATGAAACCCACTAGCATGACTAGGAGTTGTTTGAGCCCTGATGTGCCTACTCATTCATGCTTATTTGTCATGCCTGCTATTGCTTAGAGTTATGTTAGGTCTGATTCATCGGGGATGAATTGGAATGTTGTGAAACATGTCCTACTGTTGAGAGCTAAGTGTGTGAACACGATTTGGTAAAGGTAGCGGTGAGAGGCCATGTAGGACTACATGGTGGGTTGTCTCATTGAAGCCATCCTCAGGAACTGAGTTCTGTGTTTGTGATCCATGAACAGTTACTACCACACATAGGCTTCGGGTAACTTGACCCCTCTCGACTTATTAATCAGCCTGATCTCTGTCCAGGAGTTGCAACTAGTTTCTGGTGTTTGTAGGTTGTGTTAGTAGTCTACCAAGTGGCACCCGATACAGGGTGGCTTGGGTGAGACTAGGCACCGTCGCCTGTTATGCCAAGCGCCGCCCATTTGGTGGGCTTGGAACCCTGTCCGCATCGTTTGGGGCCGTGAGCGACACCCCGGCCGGATCTCCTTGTGGATGGAACCCGAATAGGTGCTACCTCTTGAGCACTGCGTTGGATTTCCCCGAAGAGGAGAGGATGATGCAGCAAAGTAGCATAAGTATTTCCCTCAGTTTTTGAGAACCAAGGTATCAATCCAGTAGGAGACCACACACAAGTCCCTCGTACCTACACAAAATGATAGCAACTCGCAACCAATGCGATTAGGGGTTGTCAATCCCTTCACGGTCACTTACGATAGTGAGATCTGATATAGATGATAAATAATATTTTTGGTATTTTTGATATATAGATGCAAAGTAAAAAGTAAAAGCAAAGTAAAAACAAAGAAAGTAAATAAAGTAATGGAGATTGATATGATGAGAATAGACCCGGGGCCATAGGTTTCACTAGTGGCTTCTCTCAAGAGCATAGATATTCTACGGTGGGTGAACAAATTACTGTTGAGCAATTGACAGAATTGAGCATAGTTATGAGTATATCTAGGCAATGATCATGTATATAGGCATCACATCCAAAACAAGTAGATCGAAACGATTCTGCATCTACTACTATTACTCCACTCATCGACCGCTATCCAGCATGCATCTAGAGTATTAAGTTAAAAACAGACTAACGCCTTAAGCAAGATGACATGATGTAGAGGGATAAATTCATGCAATATGATAAAAAGCCCATCTTGTTATCCTCGATGGCAACAATACAATACGTGTGTAGCGACCCGACCCGAATGGATCAAGTCTCTGTGCTTAAGTGTCATCCCTGGATCGGTATGTTGACACACACAGTACTTGAGGATTTATAACAGAGGTAAATCACATGTATAAAGTAACGTAAATACTATTACCTCAATCCAAAATAGCGGAAGTAACAAGGTTGTGGATTCCCATCAACACCAACAGCAAAGTTGAGTGTAGAAATCGTAACCCTAACGTATCACTTACTCGTCGTAAGATCCTGCAACATGAGATGTTGCAGCCACAAAGGGTCAGTACATTGAATGTACTGGCAAATTCACACCATAGAGCAATGATGAATAAAGCCTATCACTACATGCATATTTGGCTGGTGGAGGCTCTATGGTTATAATGTTTTTGCGAAAAGCCAATTTTTCCCTACTGCAAAGGAATAATTTATTTAACTATCATGGTGGTTGTTAAACATTGAGAATGGTTGACAGCATTCTCAATCCCAATTAAAAGTAGTCATTAACAACCCAACAAGATTAATTAAAGTAACATGATGAGATTCATATGATATCCAAGTACTAGATACTCAAGATGTCCATAACCGGGGACACGGCTAACCATGATTAGTTTATACACTCTGCAGAGGTTTGCGCACTTTTCCCCACAAGACTCGATCGCTTCCGTTGGATTTCTCTCACTACATGATGTTTGAGAAACGGATGACCGAGACATAGTCTTTTAGAAGCGCTAGCACCTTACATAAAGGGTAGACCAGTACACCTACTTTCCCCTACATCTGCTAGTCTACCCGTAAGAGTTCGCACGACTTAATCAACTATGCCAGAGCCCATAATGGCTTGTGGCTGCACACATAAGTTTCTAATTTGAATAATCTCATGATCCCTTTGAGCCTGGGTGGCGGTCCGAAGAAAAACAGGCAAGTCCTAGAAACCCAGGTGCCTAGACAGGCAAATCCTGGAGTAACCAGGTGCCTCAATCCACCCAGATGTGTATTAATGTTGCCACCTTAAATAAACCATTAATTAATAATCTCACATCTGTCATGGAAATTCACTCAAACCCAATCCACGTCTATGAGCATAGCATGGCATAATAAGCAAACGTAGAAGTAACTCCCAAGGGTTTGATAATAAAACAGGTAATAGGTACTACCTCAACTACTTCCCAAAACCCACAATTTAATCAGATCCTAATCATGCAATTGTTTGAGGATTGAACTATAGAATAAAACTGGGAAATAAGGAAGTATGATCAAAGTGTGAACTTGCCTGCAATGTTGATGAAGATGATTCGCACTCAAAACTCTTGATAGTTCTACTCGTCACAATCTGGTCAATCTATCGTGAGCAAGCAATAGTAACCACACATAAGAAATCACTCAAAAGATCGAAAAGAACGAAGAGAACAACTCGAAAAACATCAAAGCCAAGCAAATAACTTTGCAGCATAAAACAATTTCTAACAGTACCAAAACTATGTTAATTTGGCCTTATCAGAAGGTTTAGGTCAAGAGCTTCGCTTTGCAAAAATAATCAACTCAAATGGAGTTATAAAACTCAAGTTATGAACAAACGAAGTTCAAATACTAAACTATTTGAAATTCAAATTTTAAATTTTCAAAAACATTTTTAGGTTGTTTTACTGGATAGAGGGGATCATAACGAAGACGTGGGCGTTGGTTTCGTTGGATTTGGACTAACGAGTAAAAAGTAGTAAGGGTTTGAAAAGTAGGGGCCAATCTGTAAATAAATATATTCACGGATAGGTCCCTGACGTAAATAAACAGAAAAAGAAAAGACTAAATAGGGAACGTTCGCTGCTGAACGCTAACTAACGAATCTGTTCGTTGTGAAGACCTAACTAGCGAACGTTCTCCAATTAACTAGGCTAAAAAGAAAAACCGAACTAAAAGGAAAAACAAAAAAAATAAACTGGGTCGGTTTGTACCGGTTCATGGCGGTTTGCCTTGAAAACCGGCGGCGACGGTTAGCGACGGACTCCGGCAAAGTGCAGCGGCAAGGCGGAGCGATGCTGCGCCGGCGGCTCGGCTTTGAGCGGGGAGGCAACTCCGGTGGTCTGCGGCGGCGGCGGAGTAGACGGGGAGGGGCGGCTCGGTAAGGCGCGTCTGGAGGGGGGGTCGGCGGCGGCCGAGAGCAAGGCGGGCGGTGGCGGCGGCGGCTTTCGAGGCGGCGGCGGCGGCTCAGATGCGGTGAGATGCGGGAGAGAGAGGGGGGACCGGGCGACAGCTTTATAGGGGGAGGGGTGGCCTCGGGAGGCGTGGAGAAGGGGCCCGGGAGGCGTGCCCGGCCGGGACTCGGACGGTGGCGGCGGGGGTAATTTGGCAAAGAAAAAACTAGTAGGATAAAGAATAGAATTAAAATAGATACAGGTTAAACTAAGTATATTAGGCATAACAAGCATTTCATTCTTGTAGAGTAAATAATTGGATCTCCTGAGCGGAGTCCCGCTCGGGGACGGAGCAGGCGAGCGGCGGGGCTGGGCCGTGGCCTGGCCAGGAAGCTGGGCCGGCCCAGTCGGCGAGAGGAGTTTTTTTAAACATTTTCTCTGACAAAAAAATACAGAAATGAAAAAAAATATACTATATAGGCATATAATATATCAAAATTTTCAGAAAAAGATTTTCTACAGCATGAACATTTTTCCAGAGTGAAATAAAATCAGCACAAATTCAAATAAAGCAAAGAGTGCTTCTGCTCTAATAAAATCCAAAAAAAATTTTAAAATACCAAAATTAATTCAAATTTATTTCTCTCCAATTTTATGATGTAGGGAATCATGTTACCCTAATTTCTGTATATTTTATTTTTGGAGAAAAATAATTTGAATAAAACCCAAATAACTCCAAATTGAAAATAAATTCAAAAGAACTTTGAATTTAATTCTTTGAAACTCCCAACTCATATTTCATATGTTTTGAAGAAGTCATTTTATGCTCATGAAAATCATTGAGTTGCATAAAGTTCCTGGGTTGGAAATATTTTCCAAATGAAATTCAAATATTTTCAACACCCCTTGTCATTTAAATAAATGGAAGAAGTCATGTCATCCTCTCTCCAGGGTTTTGTGGTGAAAAGAATTTGAATTCATGAAGATCAGAAAAGAAAATGAAAGTTTGGGAAAGTCCTTTTATTCCCTCTCATTTAACTTTCAAAAAAAATCGAATTCACTCACTTTCAGTCAATCAATCAAACAATCAATCAAAACTATCTATTTGTTTATAACATTCCAAAATTTAGAATTTTGGGATGTTACAAACCTACCACCCTTAAAATGAATCTCGTCCTCGAGATTCGGAGAGGCTAGCAAGAAATAGGTTAGGTTTGGGGGTCTTCTCAAAATCCATCATTCATCACAGGGGGTCTGGGGTGCTACCACCCTTAGAAACACGGTTATGGTTTCACCAAAACTCATATACTCCATCCTTATTGTTGGCAGTGTCGGTCCTCTCAGATTCTCGGGAAAATTCCTTCTCTGGGCTCTTCCGGTAGTGGCATAACCTTTTTCTCAATTCTTGTATCCATTTCATCTGTTAAGGTTATTCCATGACTGGGTCTTCTTAGCTGACGGGTCTGGCGCCAATACTAATTAGCTATCGATATCTCATGGTGGTCAACAATTTATGGTTTCTCCTGCAAAAAATGGGTCTGGGTTGAACCTCACCGTATGACCTACGTTTGGCAACAGCGGCCTTGTACAAGGAAAAATACTTATACCATTCTAAGGTTTAAACAAGTTTTTGATCGTCATCTCTCTACTATAGGTAAGTCACTCAGATTTACCATCCCACATAGCAAGGCGAATAATAAGAGTAAGTCGATATGGTGATCAATCCATCCCGCACCCAAATCATTATCTTGTATATGGTTTAGCGAATCTCGCATTCTAACACTCGGTCATCCTCACAAGCATTGCAGAATTTCTCTTGTCGACGAACCAAGTTCGGATAAATCCATTAATTCTGTAAGCCAAACAAACATCTATCGTTCCTTCACAACTCTTAGGTTTTGCGTTGCTCCTATAAAATCGTCGATGGGTAAGGCATATCCTCTTCCAAGTGTTTTCCTTCAGCAAGAGTGTGCTTGCTTCTTGGCAGGTCCTGGGGCATGTGGGTTATGGCCTATCTCATCACTTGCAAACCTTGAACTCATTATCTGGGCATCTGATCATTACTCCAACATTCAGCTTCCTAGCATTCTTAAATCCATCCAATTGTACTGTCTTCCTTCCTTCTATTGGCACCAAACTAAGATGTGATTACTCAGACTCATCATGGAATCTCCGTTGATCCACATTTCCAACATCATATCTCCTTTATATCCAATAGTAATTCATCTCTTCATCCTCGTGGGATATCCCACATACCGAGATAAAAACTTATACTTATGAAGTCCATACTCCACTTCGTGGAACATCATTATCCTTTCCAGGGTCAAGTGTCCTTAGAGGGGAATATTGGCCATCTCTACATGGCAGTTCTTCAACTGGGAAACGTGAAACACATCATGAACTCCTGACAATCCTTCGGGTGACTCCAACTTGTTGGCCACTTCTCCCATACGCTCCAAAACTTGGTATGGTCCTACAAATCTCGGGGCTAACTTTCCCTTAACTCAAAATCGTTTAACTCCTCGTAGAGGGGACACACGAAGACATGTTCTGTCTCCAATTTCATAGACTTCCTCCTTGCATTTTTGAGTCTGCATAACTCTTCTGCCAGGACTGAGCTACCTTCAATCTATCTCGAAGCAACTTAACATTATCTTCTAAATCCTTGATCACATTTGATCCAAACAACCTCATCCCATATCAAAGGTGTCTGGCTCCTTCTCCCATACAAAGCTTCAAAAGGGGTCATCTTCAAACTGGCTTGGTAACTGTTGTTGTATGAGAACTCAGCGTAAGGTAGATTATCATCCCTACTAGATCCATAATTTAGCGCACACGCTCTCAACATGTCCTCCAGAATCTGATTGACTTTCTCGGTCTATCCATCTGTCTACGGATGAAAGGCTGTACTGAACTCTAACCTAGTACCCAAAGTGTGGTGCAGCTGATTCCAAAACTTTGGGGTAAATTGTGTTCCTCTATCTGATACGATGGTCCTCGGAACTCCATGCAGACATACGATCCTGGTCAAACATATCTTGGCTAACTTCGCACTTGTATAGGTGGTTTTCACTGGGATAAAGTGAGCGACTTTGGTCAAGCAAATCAACTACTACCCAGATAGAATCATATCCCAATCAGGCTCTGGGAAATCCGGTAATGAAATCCATGCCAAGCTTATCCCACTTCCATTCGGGTATCAGCATAGGCTGTAGTAATCCTGCTGGCTTCTGATGCTCTGCTCTTACTTTCTCTGGCATACATCACCTACGACTACATACTCCGCAATATCCTTATTCATACTAGTCCACCAGAAACACTCCTTCAAATCCAAATACATCTTGGTGTTTCCAAGGCGAATCGAGTATGGTGAGTCATGAGCCTCTTGAAGTATTTACTTCCGGATCCTTGCATTATTGGGAACATATACACGGTCCTCGAACCATAAGGTGTTGTGCTCATCCTTACAAAAACCTTTGGCCTTTCCTTTGCTAATCCTCTCTTTTACCTCAGCAATCTCTTTGTCATCCTTCTGAGCTTCACGAATCTTTCCCAACAATGTAGACTGAACTTCCATTGCTGCAACAAAACCTTTGGGAACAATCTCCAACCGGAGTTCCCTGAGATCCTCGGCTAACTTCCTTTGGAAATCCCCCGCTTATGAAGGTATTCGTCCTTGTTTTATTTATGGTTGTGTCCTATTTCTCCACAAAGCTTGTATGCACAAGGTTTCTTCATATCCTTTCCTTAAGGCCTCAACTTCTGGGACACAAGCCGAGACTTTGGCAAAGTCAACTTAAATTCTTTCCAAGTGGTTACTCCTTTCCATCCATTGATGGTTTGGTACGTCCTCCACTAAGTAGCAGCACCTCCTTCAAAGCACTGAAGAGCCTGATGGGTCATATCCTTTCTGGCTATAGGGTCACTCTCCATATGATCCTCCATGTTCTGAATCCATTCGTCCATCTCCAATTGACTCATCGGTCCAGAAAATACGAGCTCATCTCCATTTATCCTCTATTGGGTCCAAGGGTATTGGGGTGGGATAAGAGAGATGGATAGGGATGCACACAGTACAAACAATAGTTTTGAAAAGGCAGGTTTTATGGTGGCTGTCGTAAAAACAACAAACAAATGACAGCTCACAATCGTCGCATCTAACATACGTATATAACAAGGGTTGGGTCTTCTAATGGTCTATAGATCTCAATGTCATCAACTCTTCAAGTCTTGGTTATGTCTCCGATGACTCCTTCTGATCATACTTGTCCTTCTCAAGTTCTTTTGCCAGATCATCTCTGTTGATGCGAAGTCTCTCATGACATCCTTTAATATTTCTGGTGTTGCGTTCCAATCTTCCAGTTTCAACATCCTTGGCATGAACCATGGTCCTAATGTCCTTCAGTTCCTGAAAAATCTCCGGTATCTCAACGTTTTGCTCCTCCAGCTTGGCTACTTTCAGTTTCTGGATCCTGAATTCTTCACGAAATGCTCCTTGTCAAATATAGCTTCTTAAAGGTCCATCTTAAATTCTCGATGTAATACTCCAGATCCTGGTGATTCACCAGCTAAGGTTAAAGCTGCATCCTTTTGCTGACAGATGCTCCATCAGCCTTCTACCATCCAATCCTTCCATGCATAGGCATGCTTAACTCCGCACAATGACACAAAACTTTGAGTTCTAATGCTCCATGTTCCGGTCTTTCTCCGATACACCTTGATCTCGGGTGTTGATAACTTCCATAGTCCGCCAAGTTCCATAAGGGTAGCCTTCCTAGGTCATAAAAATCTGTGAATTCTTCACAGCCTTCAAATTCGCCTAGTCTTCAACAGTTGTAGTTTCCATTATCATAATGTATGTTAAAATCCTCTTCATTCCGAATGGTCTTAGTTGTCCGATATCTTGTACTTCTTAGAGTGGTCTCATCAGTCGAATCTTCGAGTGGTCAAAAGGGGAAAGGGGTATGGTCTCACTAAAAGGGAATATTTGAATAAGCTCAGAAGAGAAGAGAGGTAAAAGATTCTTTTGAAAAGAAAGTTGTAGAGAAAAATCTTTCCTATGGGCTTGCTAGTTTCTAGGGTCACGTCCTACAGTCAACATGTGCTCTCATACAATCTTGTAGCGATCCGACCCGAATGGATCAAGTCTCTGTGCTTAAGTGTCATCCCTGGATCGATATGCCGACACACACAGTACTCGAGGATTTATAACAGAGGTAAATCACATGTATAAAGTAACGTAAATACTATTACCTCAATCCAAAATAGCGGAAGTAACAAGGTTGTGGATTCCCATCAACACCAATGGCAAAGTTGAGTGTAGAAATCGTAACCCTAACGTTGCAGCCACAAAGGGTCAGTACATTGAATGTACTGGCAAATTCACAACATAGAGCAATGATGAATAAAGGCTATCACTACATGCATATTTGGCTGGTGGAGGCTCTATGGTTATAATGTTTTTGCGAAAAGCCAATTTTTCCCTACTGCAAAGGAATAATTTATTGAACTATCATGGTGGTTGTTAAACATTGAGAATGGTTGACAGCATTCTCAATCCCAATTAAAAGTAGTCATTAACAACCCAACAAGATTAATTAAAGTAACATGATGAGATTCATATGATATCCAAGTACTAGATACTCAAGATGTCCATAACCGGGGACACGGCTAACCATGATTAGTTTATACACTCTGCAGAGGTTTGCGCACTTTTCCCCACAAGACTCGATCGCTTCCGTTGGATTTCTCGCACTACATGATGTTTAAGAAACGGATGACCGAGACACAGTCTTTCAGAAGCGCTAGCACCTTACATAAACTCTAGACCGGTACACCTACTTTCCCCTACATCTGCTAGTCTACCCGTAAGAGTTCGCACGACTTAATCAACTATGCCAGAGCCCATAATGGCTTGTGGCTACACATGTAAGTTTCTAGTTTGAATAATCTCATGATCCCTTCGAGCCTGGGTGGCGGTCCAAAGAAAAACAGGGAAGTCCTGGAAACCTAGGTGCCTAGACAGGCAAATCCTGGAGTAACCAGGTGCCTCAATCCACCCAGATGTGTATTAATGTTGCCACCTTAAATAAACCATTAATTAACAATCTCACATCTGTCATGGAAATTCACTCAAACCCAATCCACGTCTACGAGCATAGCATGGCATAATAAGCAAACGTAGAAGTAACTCCCAAGGGTTTGATAATAAAACAGGTAATAGGTACTACCTCAACTACTTCCCAAAACCCACAATTTAATCAGATCCTAATCATGCAATTGTTTGAGGATTGAACTAATGCAATAAAACTGGGTAATAAGGAAGTATGATCAAAGTGTGAACTTGCCTGCAATGTTGATGAAGATGATTCGCACTCAAAACTCTTGATAGTTCTACTCGTCACACTCCGGTCAATCTATCGTGAGCAAGCAACAGTAACCACAGATAAGCAATCACTCAAAAGATCGAAAAGAACGAAGAGAACAACTCGGAAAACATCAAAGCCAACCAAATAACTCTTGCAGCATAAAACAATTTCTAACAGTACCAAAACTATGTTAATTTGGCCTTATCAGAAGGTTTAGGTCAAGAGCTTCGCTTTGCAAAAAGAATCAACTCAAACGGAGTTATAAAACTCAAGTTATGAACAAACAAAGTTCAAATACTAAACTATTTGAAATTCAAATTTTAAATTTTCAAAAACATGTTGAGGTTGTTTTACTGGATAGAGGGGATCATAACGAAGACGTGGGCGTTGGTTTCGTTGGATTTGGACTAACGAGTAAAAAGTAGTGAGGGTTTGAAAACTAGGGGCTAATCTGTAAATAAATATATTCACGGATAGGTCCCTGACGTAAATAAACAGAAAAAGAAAAGACTAAATAGTGAACGTTTGCTACCGAACGCTAACTAACGAATCCGTTCGCTGTGAAGACCTAACTAGCGAACGTTCTCGAATTAACTAGGGTAAAAAGAAAAACCGATCTAATAAAATTAAACCGAACTAAAAGGAAAAAAAACGGGTCGGTTTGTACCGGTTCATGGTGGTTTGCCGTCGAAAACCGGCGGCGGCGGTTAGCGACGGATTCCGGCAAAGTGCAGTGGCGAGGCGAAGGGATGCTGCGGCGGCGGCTCGGCTTTGAGCGGGAAGGCAACTCCGGTGGTCGTCAGCGGCGGCGGAGTAGACGGGAAGGGGCGGCTCGGCGAGGCGCGTATCGAGGCGGGCGGCGGCGGCGGTTTCGACAACGGCGGCGGCTGCTCAGATGCGGCGAGATGCGGGAGAGAGAGGGGGGACCGGGCGGCGGCTTTATAGGGGGAGGGGTGGCCTCGGGAGGCGTGGGGAAGGGGCCACGGGAGGCGTGCCCGGCCGGGACTCGGACGGCGGCGGCGGCGATCTCCCGAGCGGAGTCCCGCTCGGGGACGGAGGAGGCGAGCGGCGGGGCTGGGCCGTGGCCTGGCCAGGAAGCTGGGCCGGCCCAGTCTGCAAGAGGAGTTTTTTTTTAAACGTTTTCTCTAACAAAAAAACCAGAAATGAAAAAAAAATATTATATAGGCATATAATATATCAAAGATTTTAGAAAAAGATTTTCTACAGCATGAACATTTTTCCGGAGTCAAATAAAATCGACACAAATTCAAACAAAGCAAAGAGTGCTTCTGCTCTAATAAAATCCAAAAAACATTTTTTAAATACCAAAATGAATTCAAATTTATTTCTCTCCAATTTTGTGATGTAGGGAATCATGTTACCCTAATTTCTGTATATTTTATTTTTGGAGAAAAATAATTTGAATAAAACCCAAATAACTCCAAATTGAAAATAAATTCAAAAGAACTTTGAATTTAATTCTTTGAAACTCCCAACTCATATTTCATATGTTTTGAAGAAGTCATTTTATCTTCGCTCGTGAAAATCATTGAGTTGCATAAAGTTCCTGGGTTGGAAATATTTTCCAAATGAAATTCAAATATTTTCAACACCCCTTGTCATTTAAATAAATGGAAGAAGACTTGTCATCCGCTCTCCAGGGTTTTGTGGTGAAAAGAATTTGAATTCATGAAGATCAGAAAAGAAAATGAAAGTTTGGGAAAGTCCTTTTATTCCCTCTCATTTAACTTTCAAAAAAAATCGAATTCACTCACTTTCAGTCAATCAATCAAACAATCAATCAAAACTATCTATTTGTTTATAACATTCCAAAATTTAGAATTTTGGGATGTTACAACGTGCCTTGCAACTCTTTCTGTTACTGAGTAATTACACCGCAAGATTGAGCCCAAAGCTAAGCATTTCTCCCATTGCAAGAACTACCAATCTAGTTGGCCAAACCAAAAAGGATAATTCAAAGAGACTTGCAAAGATAACTCAATCATACATAAAAGAATTCAGAGACGAATCAAATATTTTCCATAGATAATATTGGATCATAAACCCACAATTCATCGGTCTCAACAAACACACGCAAAAAGAAGATTACATCGAATAGATCTCCACGAGAGAGGGGGAGAATGTTGTATTGAGATCCGAAAAGAGAGAAGAAGCCATCTAGCTACTAGCTATGGACCGGAAGGTCTGAAGTAAACTACTCACACTTCATCGGAGGGGCTATGGTGATGATGTAGAAGCCCTCCATGGTGGATGCCCCCTCCGGCAGAGCTCTGGACAGGCCCCAAGATGGGATCTCGTGGATACAGAAGGTTGTGGCGGTGGAATTAGGTTTTTGGCTCCTATTCGGATCGTTTGGGGATACGTAGGTATATATAGGAGGAAGGAGTACGTCGGTAGAGCGTCAGGGGGCCCACGAGGTAGGGGGGCGCGCCCAGGGGGGCGCGCCCTCCACCCTCGTGACCGCCTCTGGCACTTCTTGGAGTAGGGTCCAAGTCTCCTGGATCACGTTCGGTTGGAAAATCACGTTCCTGAAGGTTTCATTCCGTTTGGACTCCGTTTGATATTCCGTTTCTTCGAAACATTGAAATAGGCAAAAAAACAGCAATTCTGGGCTGGGCCTCCGGTTAATAGGTTAGTCCCAAAAATAGTATAAAAGTGGAAAATAAAGCCCAATATAGTCTAAAATAGTAGATAAAGTAGCATGGAGCAATCAAAAATTATAGATACGTTGGAGACGTATCAATAGGCGATAAACCTGGACTAGGGACTTGTGTGGTTAGTCAGGTCGTGGCCGACTCCCTCGCCAGGCTTTCGCTTGAAGGTTGCCGAGATACACGACATGTACATAGTGGTAAGTGGCGAGAGCGTGTGTGAAGAAGTACACCCCTGCAGGGTTAACATCATCTATTCGAATAGCCGCGTCCGCGGTAAAGGACTTCTGGGTTGCATGTACCGTTCATAGACAAGTGAAAGTGGATACTCTAAAATACGCAAGATAAGCGTGAGTGCTATGGATGGCATTCTCGTAGGGAGACGGGAGCGGATCCATAGTGGTGTGTTGTTATGGTGAATATGTGGACTCGTGTGCGCCACCTCAAAAGAGTTACTTGCAGTCGTAGTTCAGGATAGCCACCGAGTCAAAGCTGGCTTGCTAAAGTTAAACCCCACCACCCCCTTTGTTGATAATGATGCATAAGTAGTTAGTTCTGATGTAAGTCTTGTTGCGTACATTTGTACTCACGTTTGCCTATTTTATGTTTTTGCAGAGAGACTTCAGTCTCACTAGTAGTTCCGCATGGACTTCGACGTTTAGCTTGTTACCTCAGCTACGATCTTGTGCCATCGGCAGGATCTTGTAGATAGTCAGGCTTCTCAGACTTTTTCATTTGTAGATGTCTGTACTCAGACATGTTAAGCTTCCGCATGTGCTTTGACTTGTATGCTCTGAATGTTGGGTCATGCGACCCATGATTGTAATATCTCGCTCCTCAGATCCTATTGGATGAAATACTTGAGTTGTAGAGTCATGTTGTGATGCCATGTTGTATTTGCACATATCAAGCATATTTTGTGTATGTTATTGAAATGCTTGGTATATGTGGGATCTGACTATCTAGTTGTTTATCCTTGGTAGCCTCTCTTACCGAGAAATGTCTCCTAGTTCTTCCACTGAGCCTTAGTAGCTTGCTACTGCTCCAGAACACCTAGGCTGGCCGGCATGTGACCTTCTTCATTCATGTGTCTGTCCCCTCGAGGAAATTTCACGCGGTGTATACGGAGTCCTGTTAGCCTGCTACAGCCCGGTTTACTGGAGTCATGCTAGCCCAGTTGCTACAGCCCGGATTCACTCGCTGATGACCGACACGTTCGTTGCTAGGTCATGTATGCCTGTCCCTGTAAGTTACTGCCACTTTGGGTTCACGACTAGCCATGTCAGCCTGGGCTCCTTGTCATATGGATGCTAGCGGTACTATCATATACGTGTGCCAAAAGGCGCAAACGGTCCAGGGCCTGCTAAGGCGACAGCCGTGGGAATACCATGCGTGAGGCCGCAAAGTGATAGGAGGTGTTACATGCTAGATTGGTGTGGCATTGAGTTGGGGTCCTGACAGCTTTGGTATCATAGCCTGACTTCATGTAGGATTACCAAGCCAAAGCGGTCGAAGTTGAGTCTAGAAATTCTTTAGTTATTTAAGGGAATTGATTGTGGGATGGAACGTAAGGCTCTTTTTACTCCTTATACCTTATGCCCTTCTGATCTGAGTCATCCTATCTTTCCTACGGGGTTAATAAACTAGGCTTTCTCTTCTTTCTATCAGGATCACGTGTTACTAATCCGTAGACTTATAGGATTGATGGATTTAAGCCCCAGTTCAGTTTCTTCTATCTCCGTGTATTCATAGTTGATCTCAGAACCTTGTTATTTTTATAATCGAGTGGTTATGCCTTCATTTTGTAGGATGTCTCAAATCATTCTGAGCATTTACAGCCGTTATGTTGTCCGAGTCATACCAGGTTTCTACAATAGTCTGATGCATTTGCAAATCCCTTCCTCCTGTTTCCGATGTCTCTTTGGGCCAGTTTGAGCACACTAATCGGTGAGTTGAGGTACTCTGTTGCCTTGACATATATGTTGGAGTTATTATTATGACCCTAGGTGTTTTAGAGAATCACCTAGTAATCTGGCCATGTGTGTGTTCCCAGTGTGATGATTCTGGCCGTCATTCTCAAAAGCATTCTGTGATGCAATTTAGTAGTAGGTATTCTACTCCTTGGTTTCTGAGCCCAAGATTCACCCTACCTCATGTTGATAGTGTTTGCTAGTTCTTTTAGGATATTAGTAACCTTTGTATTAGTCCTCAAGGTTCATGGTATATCCTTCTTCCAAATACCATGAATTGCTTATGGTAGAAGTTCCTCGCTAAACCGAAAGATCATAACCAGAGTGTTCTTGATGAGTTCTCGATTCTATGTTGATACTCTGCCAGTTCTACCTTTCTGCATGAGTTATCCGTAAGAAATATGTTGAACTTGTTCGACATGCTAGTCCATGCATCCACAACTCAGAAAGTTATGTGTTCCCTGAGTTGTCCCTCCTTAGTTGTATTCTGACCCCCGTCTATCAATTGATAGTCAAGAGTATGCATGCATTCGTTTATCGATGCCTATTACTCTTGTGGTCTGTCAAGCCATTCTATTCTAGAATGACTAGGAGAAACAAACTCCAGTACCTCATCCATATCCAGGATTGGGTCAAAGCAGTTGTATTCCGCAGATCAAAATGCAATCAAGCTTTTGATCCGTTCTACTCTGAAGTGTTACCCTCTTTACGTCAGGATCGTCATGAGAATTGCACTATCTCTTATGAATTCTTGACGCAGAGATACTTCTTGCCATCATTGTTCATTCCTCGGTTTCCGTGTTATTGTAACCGGAATGCCGACAAGTGCATCATGATGTGTAAAATCAATACTCCTAGCAACCTTTTTGCTTGGTAGTTAATGGACAATAATTTCATCCTTAGCGTGTTGATTGTTGAATCATCACCCTAAGGTTGATCGTGCTACCTAGTCCATTTTCCCTGCTGCACTCCTCGATCAATGAGATAGGATTGTGTCAATCCATCACTCTCTTGATCACATCGTCTTGCCCTGAAAAGCAAGATTCATCTCGAGCTTAGTAACATGCCGGTGGTTCGTGATTTTCTGAATATCTTCTCGGAAGTGTTACCAGGTTTTCCCCTGACAATTATGTTGAGCTCGTGATCAAGTTGGTTTTCTTATAGACCACCCCTTCTCCAAGAATCTGTGTTCGATACCCATGAGCTAGTTGGTTAAGCTGAATAGCAGCTTGGAGAGTTGGAAGATAAAAGCTTGCCTAACTTAGTTCATTTCCAAAGGGATATCTTGTGTTTGTGTGTTTGTTGTAGAATGATGATTTCTTCATCGATTGGTCCTCGTGATCAGTTTTTGAACCTATCATCTTGCCCAAACCTTGATTTGAGTGTGGGCCATCATCAAATCAATTTAGAACCAACGATATTCATAATGTTGTCTTACTCATGGTTGATTCCTCGAGCATACACCATTACATCTTTTGGTCTGACCAATACTATCACATTGTTCACATAATGGTGGAAGTCAACTGATATGGAAATTCTAATGAGTTGCTGTTGAGCCCATCAGCAGCATTTTTTCTCCTCCATGATTCATGTTGAGCATCAACCTAGTGTTGGAAACTTTGTAAGAAACGCCTTCGTGTTCCGTTCATGAAGCTTATGCTTGGATGGAAGAAGTGACTTCCTCGAATTCATGTGCATTTGGTGCAAGTTGCCGCCGTGAGTTCGAGAAAGATTGGTTTTGTTTCCTCTGGTACCATACCAAGTCAGTTATGTATGTGCAAATGTATTCTATGGTTTGGTAGATTAATTACCTCCACTCCATATGGATTCCCTAGCACACCAAGCCACTGACTGATTTGTTCCAGGAAAAGGAGTTAAGTGTTAATCCATGGTAATGCACAAGACTTTGATATCCTCGATGATGGTTCCCAACCAGAACTCCGTAGTGTTTTGTTGTAAGACTACTATGTGGTCATGCTTGTCTGGGACAACGTGTTCACATGTTTGTAACAGAAACCAGCTCATGTTTTGGAGCCTACTATCATACTCCATTTCCTAAGAATCTTGCAACGTCATCTCGTTGATTTGTGTTGCAAACTTTAATTTTTCTTTCTAGACTTGATGAGTCTGGAATATTCTGACACCAACCAGATCGAAATCTCAGGCAGATATGATGGTTGGAACATTTCCCAAGAACTATAATATTGGTCTCTCGATAACCGATAAAGTGAATGTCGTGGCCAATACACCCAGCCAGAAGACCTATTATTGTAGTATCTTGATTGAAGAAGTTGGGCACCTCCCCATAAGGATTTCGCAGGATTTACCTCTGTAGTTATTCCTTATGGATTCTTGAGCTCCTGAAGTCTGACTTGTTACTTGATGTTCTAGATACCAAACCATATCTATGAATGAGTTATGCTAGCACATCAAGGAGAACATTAGAAGCAGAGTGCTAAATGTCTCTCGGTCGATCATCCAGATTTGCTTCTTCGGCATTGCCAAGGAAAAATCTGAGAAAGTGATGTCCTCCTTTGCATCTGCATCGTCCATCACTATTCATCATGGTAGTATGGTGTGTTGCCAGGCTCCTCGGCATGGATGTTGGTAAGACCCCGATGAATATGGAAATGCTCAAGTTCTTGAGACCATGCTCACACACTAGGATATATCATTGGTATCAATTGGAATGTGCCTTCCGTTTGCCGAGTTATCTTATAACTCTAGTTTCCTTTCCAAACTGAGTATGCCATTCCTTCGAATTCCTTCAAAAGATCAATTGCGATTTTCCCTAGGCTGGTATAGAGAATTTCAATGATCTTTGATTGTTTTTGCCACTTAAGGGAATAATTCCACGAGTCACCTCCTCTAATATGTCTCGTTATGGTATCATGGCAACTCAACTCCTCGCTACACTGACAACCGTTCACCACCTTCTTAAGCGTGAAATTGTTGTTTACCTAGTGAACCCTCGTCATCTGTCTCACTCCATTCCTTCAGATATATGCTTTGTGTCTCAGCTCGAGAGATGTGTCAATGTCTCATTCCATGAGTTGATCCTGAGTTGCTCGATCCTCGAGAAGATCAATTATTCTAGAGTTTTCATTTCTTCTCGTGGTCATGTTGAATGGAGTTCTCAAGGCAAGATGTCAAGATCAAGATAATGCAATGAAATAACATTTTCGAGAAGAGCAATTGGATCATGGAGATTGTGTTAGTTTGTGTCCCCTTTGTCCTCTTACCTCATGTCTTGAATCTCGGGACGAGATTCTTGTTTAGTGGGGGTGAGTTGTCACATCCCTAGCCTTGCTATGCACTTGGACTAGCTTGGTTGTTGCATCATGTCTAAATTTATTTGAAAGTTGAAATGGGGATTGCTCAAACCCTAGCACCAGATCCAATCAACTAGGTTCAAATAAAAATATTCTCAATGAACCCAAAATGCCCTTTGAGGGAGTCCTGGACTAGGGGGTGTCCGGATAGCCGAACTATCACCGTCGGCCGGACTCCAAGACAATGAAGATACAAGATTGAAGACTCCGTCCCATGTCCAGATGGGACTTTCCTTGGCATGGAAGGCAAGCTTGGCAATATGGATATGTAGATCTCCTACCATTGTAACCGACTCTGTGTAACCCTAGCCCTCTCCGGTGTCTATATAAACCGGAGGGTTTTAGTCCGCAGGACGAACAACAATCATACCATAGCCTAGCTTCTAGGGTTTAGTCTCCTTGATCTCGTCGTAGACCTACTCATGTACTACCCATATCATCAATATTAATCAAGCAGGAGTAGGGTTTTACCTCCACCGAAAGGGCCCGAACCTGGATAAAAACATCGTGTCCCTCATCTCCTGTTACCATCCGCCTAGACGCACAGTTCGGGACCCCCTACCCGAGATCCGCCGGTTTTGACACCGACATTGGTGCTTTCATTGAGAGTTCCTCTGTGTCGTCGCCTATAGGCCCGATGGCTCCTTCGATCGTCAATGACAACATGGTCCAGGGTGAGACTTTTCTCCCCGGACAGATCTTCGTATTCGGCGGCTTTGCACTGCGGGCCAATTCACTTGGCCATCTGGAGCAGATCGAAAGCTATGCCCCTGGGCATGATTTAGCTCTGCTACCGGACAGTGCCCTGGAGGCCGCACAAGAGTCCGCTCCGACCCTTAGCTCGGAGCTGACTGCGCCGATCGAGGACGGGTGGCTGGATACCGCCTCGGGGGCAGCCACCTCTACGGCGATGGAGCTGAACACCAACCATGTCCTTCACAAAGCCCGTGACTCCGAGGTACCGGACTCCGAACCTCCCGCGCCCCTGCCAATCGAATCCGATTGGGTGCCAATCATGGAGTTCACTACCGCGGACATCTTTCAGCACTCGCCCTTTGGCGACATCCTGAATTCACTAAAATCTCTCTCTTTATCAGGAGAGCCCTGGCCGGACTATGGTCAGGAAGGTTGGGATGTGGACGACGAAGAAATTCAACGCCCACCCACCACCCACTTTGTAGCCACTGTCGATGATTTAACCGACACTCTCGACTTTGACTCTGAAGACATCGACGGTATGGACGACGATGCAGGAGACGACCAAGACCCAGCGCATACAGGGCACTGGAAGGCCACCTCGTCATACGATATATACATGGTGGACATCCCAAAGGATGGGAATGGCGATGTAACAACGAAGGATGACCCCTCCAAGAAACAGCCTAAGCGCCGGCGTCAGTGGCGCCGCTCTAAATCCCGCCACAGCAAGAATGGAGATTCCGGCACCGAAGACAATAACACCCCGGACAGTGCCGAAGACAACACCCTCCAGTAGGATTTAGTGCAGGAGGATGGAGAAGACAACCCTCATGAGAGAGCGGCAGACAGAGAGGTAGAGGACGATAATTACATGCCTCCCTCCGAAGACGAGGCAAGCCTCGATGACGACGAATTTGTCGTGCCTGAGGATCCCGTCGAACAAGAGCATTTCAAACGCAAGCTTATGGCCACGGCAAGCAGCCTCAAGAAAAAGCAGCAACAGCTTAAAGCTGACCAAGACTTGCTAGACGACAGATGGACCGACATCCTTACGGCCGAAGAGTATGGACTCGAACGCCCCTCCAAAAGCTACCAAAAACGCTAGCTGCTACCCCGACTAGAGGAGGAAGCAAATAAACCTACATCACCAGCGCACAATACGGCTGACCGGCCACCCCATGGCCGCGACAGAGAGGTCTTTAGGCCCTCCACTAAAGCCGCACCCCGACATCGCTCGAAAAGTACAAAGCCACAGGAGAATGCGCCGGACTTGCGAGACATATTGGAGGACAAGGCAAGACAAACAAGATCGATCTACGGATCGCGTGGGCGCCCCACGATATGCGGCGACAACCGTCACGCCGGATACAGCAATGCCGGCCGGGCCGAACACAGTAGACAAAGCTCGTTTGAGCTGTGTCATGATATAGCCCAATACAGAGGCGCCGCACACCCGCTATGCTTCATAGACGAAGTAATGGATCATCAAATCCCTGAGGGTTTCAAACCTGTAAACATTGAATCATACAACGGCACAACAGATCCTGCGGTTTGGATCAAGGACTATCTCCTTCACATCCACATGGACCGCGGTGATGATCTACACGCCATCAAATACCTCCCACTCAAGCTTAAAGGACCAGCTCGGCATTGGCTCAACAGCTTGCCAATAGAATCAATTGGGTGTTGGGAAGACCTGGAAGCCGCATTCCTTGATAACTTCCAGGGCACATATGTGCGACCACCAGACGCCGATGACCTAAGCCACATAATTTAGCAGCCAGACGAATCAGCCAGACAATTCTGGACACGGTTCTTAACCAAGAAAAATCAAATCGTCGACTGTCCGGATGCAGAGGCCCTTGCAGCCTTCAAGCATAACATCCGCGATGAGTGGCTTTCCCGGCACCTAGGACAGGAAAAGCCGAAATCCATGGCAGCCCTCACATCACTCATGACCCGCTTTTGTGCGGGAGAGGACATCTGGCTAGCTCGCAGTAACAACCTGACCAAAAACTCTGGTAGCTCGGATACCAAGGACAGCAATGGCAGGTCGCGTCGCAATAAGCACAAGCGCCGCATTAACGGCAATAATACTGAAGATACGGCAGTCAATGTCGGATTTAGAGGCTCTAAACCCAGTCAGCGGAAAAAGTCATTAAAAAGAACTACTCCGGGCCCGTCCAATTTGGACCGGATACTCGATCGCTCGTGCCAGATACACGGCACCCCCGAAAAGCCAGCCAATCACACCAACAGGGATTGTTGGGTGTTCAAGCAGGCAGGCAAGTTAATTGCCAAAAACAATGACAAGGGGCTGCATAGCGATGACAAGGAAGAGACCCGGCCGCCGAACAATAGAGGACACAAGGGTTTCCCCCCACAAGTGTGGACCGTGAACATGATATACGCAACCCACATACCCAAGAGGGAGCGGAAGTGTGCACTCATGGACGTATACGCGATGGAGCCAGTCGCCCCAAAGTTCAATCCGTGGTCCTCATGCCCGATCACTTTCGATCGAAGGGACCACCCTACTAGCATCCGCCATGGCGGATTTGCCGCATTGGTTCTAGACCCAATCTCGATGGATTTCACCTCACTAGAGTCCAGATGGACGGCGGCAGCAGCCTGAACCTGCTTTACTAGGATACAGTGCGCAAGATGGGCATAGACCCCTCAAGGATTAAACCCACAAGAACGACCTTTAAAGGCGTCATACCAGGTGTAGAGGCCAACTACACAGGCTCAGTTACACTTGAAGTGGTCTTCGGATCCCCAGATAACTTCCGAAGCGAGGAGTTAATCTTCGAGATAGTCCCGTTCCGCAGCGGCTATCACGCACTGCTCGGACGAACCGCATTTGCAAAGTTCAATGCGGTGCCACACTACGCATACCTCAAGCTCAAGATGCCAGGCCCTCGAGGAGTCATTACGGTCAACGGAAACACCGAACGCTCTCTCCGAATGAAAGAGCATACAGCGGCAATCGCAGCGGAAGTACAAAGTAGCCTCTTAAGGCAATTCTCAAGTCCGGCTGCTAAGCGGCCGGACACCATCAAGCGCGCCCAGAGTAACCTAAAATAAGACCACCTGGCATGTTTCGAGCACGCGTAGCAATGCGGCCCCAACCCCAGCCCTCGCGAAATCACGAAGCCAGTACCACGCGTACATAACTACGCTCTGGCGATACCATGGGCATAGGGGTAGGGGCACGACCACGGCATGCCCAGAGTACGGCTCAACCACACCAGGGGCTCCCAATTGCGTCATTCTTTCCTTTCTTCTTATTCACAGGACTCCGTTTCCCAGAAGCCCTGTCCGGCAGTAGACTTGCTGAACTCACGATGCAACAGCCAGAGAAGCAGAAAAGCTACGTCGAGTATCCAGGTGGTCTCCATCACGAGCATTATACCTGTTTTACATACCATTCCGCAGCCTACCCCTAGAGGGGGACATGTTAAATAGTCCCATCCCCTGCTTATCGCACTATTTGTATGGTCCTGCTTTCACCGCAGTATTATTTTTTAATAAACAATGCATCGCTTTTTGCCTCTAATTGCATTCCCTTTTTATTTCATGTTCACTTTTGACATGTTGCACCCGTACACTTTGGTACGGCAAAATACACCAGGGGCTTAAGTTCCCCAAATTATGGTGTGATAAGACCGAACACTTTCACAAGTGCGGCACCCCAAACTTATAGCATTATATGCATCGGCTCTGAATCATGTCTTGGGTCAATAGTTGGGTTTGCCCGGCTCCCATGTTTTGGTACCTTACGTTCCATTATATCGGCTAAGTTAGCGCTGGGAGAACCACTGCGATTGTGCCCCAGTTGAGCTGGGTTGAGCACCTCAGTGGAGAAAGCTAAAACTGACCGTCATGATAGGGCGAGAACCGGTCACTGTTGGAGAGGTTTTTTCGAGTCCCTAAAGACTTATGCCGCTTAGAGCGAGGAGCCGGCTTTGTCCGGCCCCAGGCGTGGATAGCGCCCCGAATTCGGTCTTCCGAACACTAGGGGCTTCGCCGAAATTTAAAATTATAGAATTCTATGGCTAAGTGGGAGTGTTCAAGCATTATAAGTCCGGTTGCCTTGTTCGTTGTGTTGAGCGCCTCCCTCGAAGGACCCAAAAATGGGAAAAAGAGCGCTCAAGTTTATCCCGAACACCCCAGCACTCGTGGCATGGGGGCTGAAGCCAACGACTTGCCATCTCTCAGATTTGATAAACGGCCGCACAGAAGGTAATATTTTAAATTAACAAGCGTTGCTTAGCACATATGAACAAAGTTTTCAGCGCATAGGATAACAAATTGCGAGTCTACTCAAAAATTACATCTTTGGAGCATTCACCCGCTATAAGGCGGGCACCCTTCAAGACACCCTTATAGTACATCTCGCGCGTGCGATACTCCTTGCCCGGCGGTGGCGTGTCCGTCACAAGCTTCTCGGTGTCCATCCTTCCCCAGTGCACTTTAGCACGGGCAAGGGCCCGACGGGCACCTTCAACGCAGGCGGAGTGCTTGATGACTTCAACCCATGGACAGGCATCCACCAGCCACCGCACCAGACCGAAGTAGCTCCCAGGCATGGCTTCTTTGGGCCACAGCCGAACTATGAGGCCCTTCATAGCCTGTTCGTTCACCTTGTGGAGCTCGACCAGATGCTTCAGCTGGTCGCTCAGGGGCACCGGATGTCTGGCCTCAGCATACTTAGACCAGAATACCTTCTCCGTCGAGCTCCCCTCCTCGGCCCGGTAGAATGCGGCAGTATCGGACACACTGCGGGGCAGATCTGTGAATGCTCCTGGAGAGCTCCGGATTCGGGTAAGTAACAAGAAATTCACTTTCACGAGCTTGCTTTGCATGAAGAATGCCTTACCCGCCGCTATCTTCTTTATTGCCTCAATCTCCTGGAGGGATTTTTGGGCTTCGGCCTTGGCGGCTTTGGCACTCTCAAGAGCCGAGGCGAGCTCAGACTCTCGAGTCTTCGAGTCACGCTCAAAACTCTCATGTTTTTCCACAAGAGCGTGGAGCTCTTGTCGCACCTCCGCAACCCACGCCTCCTGCTTCTCTCGCTCGGTGCATTCCGCGGCCGCATTGCGTTCGGCCTCGGACATCGCTTCCTTCAGGGTTGCCACCTCGTTCGTGGCCCCTGCAATACCCATGTTATTCCTGTCATTTTTTGCAACCAAATCCTTTTCTATAAGATATTACTTTACGGTATTACTTACCTTCCTTGTCCTCGAGCTGCTTCTTGGCACGGCCGAGCTCGTTCTCGGACCACTCGAGGCTCTGCTTCAATACATTAACCTTCGCAGTCAGTGCGGCAGAGGTTAGCAGCACAGCCTGCATTCCCATATTAACATATTTGTGTTAGACTCCTGCGTATATCTTTTTAGATCCTCGGTTCGGCTTTTCTTTCTGAGCACCAAAGTGAGCATCAGGGGCTACTATCTATGCGGTACTATTTTTACGTATCTTAAATTACTTACCTCAAAGCCTGTTAAAAGGCTAGCGCAGGCTTCAAACAGCCCGCTCTTGGCGGACTGAACTTTCTGAATCACTGCACTCATAACAGTGCGGTGCTCCTCGTCGATGGAAGCGCCGTTGAGCGCCTCCAGCAAATTATCCGGCGCCTCCGATTGGACGGAGGTCACCGGCGTCATAGTCTCGCCCTTCTTACGAAGGGGCCGCCCGCCGGACTCCGGAACCACTAAAGGTTCCGGTGCGGAGTCCGACCCAAAGTCCGGGAGGCTGCCCTGCGGCACCTCCAGGACCTCCTCCTCCTGGCTGGTCCCTTTCTGGGACCCCGCCTCGGCGTCATCTGTGTCACGGGGGGAGGTGGCGGTCGGAAGTGAAGTGCTATTCACATCCGACGAACCCAGGGACCCGCTCGACGAAGCGGGGAGATCATCCTTGGGCCGGCTACATGGTTGTGTTCGGCGTTAGAAGACACTATGCGATGAAAAGAAAATCATAAGTTATTCTGGGATCCGGACACTTACGATCTCGCCAGGGGCTTGGCCCTCAAAGGCCACTCCTCTTCGCCGTCACCGGCGTTGGTGGAACAGTCCGGAGGAAGGGTTCTCCCCTTCCTGGACCCTCCGGCCTCCCCAGTTCGGGGAGGCCTTCCTTTTCTTATCTCCCCCCACTGGGGGAGAGGCCTCTTTTTTCTCCTCCTCGTCTTCACGGGAGGAGTCCACCTCAGAGTCATCGGACGACGAGTCCGATAACACCTGGCGCCGGGAACTCCTCCGAGTTCCCGTGGCCTTCTTCTTGGCCTTCTTCTCCGGCACCACGTAAGGAGCCGGAGCCAGTAGTCCTGATAATCGGGCATCCGCTGGGTCTTCGGGCAAGGGAGCCGGGCAGTTAATCTGCCCGGATGTCTTCTGCCAGGCCTGTCAAAGGTAAAGGGAGCTTAGATCCCACATAGAGTCAAACTATGGAAAGCAAGTGTCCCGTAAAGGGTAAAATAGCTTACCTCGCCAGCTTGACGCTGCAAGCTGAATCCGCGATCTTCGGTAGCGGATGAGGGAGCCTCGGCGCCCTTGAACAGCACCCTCCAGGCGTCTTCGTACGTAGTGTCGAAGAGCCTGCTCAAGGTTGGGTGTTGTGCCGGATCAAACTCCCACAAATTGAAAGCCCGCTGTTGGCACGGGAGGATCCGGCGGGTGAGCATGACCTGGATTACGTTGACAAGCTTGAGCTTCTTGTTCACCAGGGTTTGGACGCAGGATTGAAGTCCGGTCAGCTCCTCCGAATCACCCCATGTCAGGCCCTTCTCTTTCCAAGAGGTGAGCCATGTGGGGATGCCAGATCTGAATTCGGGGGCCGCTGCCCATTCAGGTTCACGCGGCTCGGTGATGTAGAACCACCCTGATTGCCACCCTTTGATGGTTTCCACGAAGGCGCCCTCGAGCCATGTGATGTTGGGCATCTTGCCCACCATGGCGCCTCCGCACTCCGCTTGGCGGCCGCCCACTACCTTCGGCTTGATGTTAAAAGCCATAAGCCGAAGTGGGGCTGGATGCAGAGGAAGGCCTCACACACGATGATGAACGCCAAGCACTTGAAGGAGGAGGCCATGCACTTGCCTCCCGCTCCGGACATGGCTGGAGAAGGTTGAGGCGAGATGTGCGGACTTGGGCGCTGGAGCTCGAGTGCGCGGAGAAGGATAAGCAAAGGAGGAAGAAGGCGTAGGTAAAAAGGTGGATCCTTATCCCCTATATATGGGCGGACGAAAACTATGCGTCCCCACCACCCTGGTAAAACTCTCTTATCTCCCAAGCGCCGCAATCAATGGCGCGGTTGGGTTACCCACGCCCGTATTGATGAGGATCCCGGAATAAGGGGACATGATCTCTGCTTTGACAAGACATGCCAAGGAAACCGCTTCGCTAAACGCGCTGAGGTGGAACAGTAAAACAATTCGAATAAAGGCTTGGCCGTGGTGTGACGTCACGCCACGAAATGCGTCAGCAGATTGAACTTGTGTAAATATTATTCTCTCTACGGTGGTATGTGGAATTTATTTTGCAGAGCCGGACACTATCCAGGTGTTCAAAATCTTCTATGAATTATTCGGAGGAGGAACCCGCCTTGCAATGCCGAAGCCAATATGCGCGCCGGACTCGTCGTCATTAAAGCCTGGTTCAGGGGCTACTGAGGGAGTCCTGGACTAGGGGGTGTCCGGATAGCCGAACTATCACCGTCGGCCGGACTCCAAGACTATGAAGATACAAGATTGAAGACTCCGTCCCATGTCCGGATGGGACTTTCCTTGGCGTGGAAGGCAAGCTTGGCAATACGGATATGTAGATCTCCTACCATTGTAACCGACTCTGTGTAACCCTAGCCCTCTCCGGTGTCTATATAAACATGAGGGTTTTAGTCCGTAGGACGAACAACAATCATACCATAGGCTAGCTTCTAGGGCTCCTTGATCTCGTGGTAGATCTACTCTTGTACTACCCATATCATCAATTTTAATCAAGCAGGAGTAGGGTTTTACCTCCACCGAGAGGGCCCGAACCTGGGTAAAAACATCGTGTCCCTCATCTCCTGTTACCATCCGCCTAGACGCACAGTTCGGGACCCCCTACCCGAGATCCGCCAGTTTTGACACCGACACCCTTCAGAAAAGTTCATCATTTTTGGATTGGTTTAGAACCCCTGCCAAAAATGGTGCACAAATTTCTAGGTCCATTTTGGATTTTCTAATTAATTCATAAAGTATTTGAATTTGGGAATTTAAATGCTATAAATAATTTAAATGCTCAAATAATTCTGAAACTAAATGAGGGTTGTTGCATATATTTCAAATAGTGCCCAAAATTATTTTCAGGATTTTACAAAATGAGTTAGTATTTTTACTAATTCAAAATAGATCAAAATAAATAGAAAACAAAAACAAATTACCAGAGAGAGAGAGAGAAAACCTACCTGACGCCTACCTGTGTGGCCTGATGCTGAAGCCGGCCCAGCCCATCTCCACCTCCCTTGTCGTCTTTCTCCTTTTGCCAGGAGGACGAAGGGCATGTGCCCCGCACGCACGCACGCAACCCTGGCCAGCTCTTGCTTCCCACTGCTTCTGGAGGCCGCTAAGGCCGCCACGCAGCACCCTAGACCCCCTCGACCACTCCCATCTCTCCTTGCCTCACCTCTTTTGCTCTCTCTCCCTAAGCCGACCGGAGCCGTCGCCGTCGTTTGCTGCCGCCACGGCTACCGCACCACCCTCGCCTCTCCGACGCGTCCTCGAGCTCCGCATCGTCGTCCTCTTAGCCCACGCCGAGCCAAGCAACTGGGGAAGCACCGCATCGCCGTCCCTAACGTCTTCTTCAACCTCGGCGCCAGCGATCCCTGCCGCTTGATTCGTCGCCATCCAGCCTTCCCTGAGCCCGCTTCGACGCCTTCTGCAACCGCTGTGGGCCCCTGCGTCGAATCCCCCTCTTCTCTGCTTCATTTTCTCGCTGTGGACGCCGCCCCCTTGCCCACCGTAGCACGCCGCCGCGCGAGCTCGACGTCGGCGTCACTCCAGTGACCATTTGGTCATGCGCGGGTGCCTAAAGCACTCACCGCACCTCGGAGCGCCTCGCTAGTGCGTCTGTTTCCCTGCTAGTTCCCTGCAGCAGCAAAACCACCAACGGCCGAGCTCCAGCTGCCGCCCCGAGCTCGTTTCCGACGAGCTCCGGCCACCCCAGCTCACCCCTCTTGCTCCACCAGCCGCGGCGCACTCCTAGGAACCCATAGGAGCAAACCGCGCATTGAACGGTGCTCCGTAGCGAGCACATGATGCACCTCCACCGTCGACCGAGGTCGTCGCCGGTTAACCTCCAGCGAGGATGACGTGGCACCTTAATTAAATGCTAATGGCGCCACTAACTACCCCCTAGCTCACTGGAGGATGGGCCCCATGCCCTAATTAATCCTAGTTTTGTTTCTGTTTAGGTTAGTTTAAAACCCAGCGGGACCCACATGCCTGAGTTGACCCCGCTGACGTGGCCGTTGACTGGGCCCACACGTCAGTGACCCTAACCAGCATCGTGACACTGACCAGTGGGACCCCCTGGTCAGGTTTGACCTGGAGGCACCCAGTTGACCTGCTGACATTAGAGTGATGTCATGCTGATGCAATAAGTATTTTCTGGATTTAAAATAATTCAATAAATTCCAGAAAATGCCCTAAACTTCTAAAATTCATAGAAAATTATCTGTAACTCCAAATGAAATAAGTTATATATGAAAAATGATCAGAAAAATCCAATCTATCCATCTGCACTAGTTTCATGCATGTTAAACCAACTTAAACCTGCTGTTTATATCAAAACATGATAATGCACTTAATAAAGTCATAGTTTGAGTTTGAAGATGAACCTTTGGTTCAAAATGACTCAAACCACCCTGGTTAAAGTTGCATTAGGCCAACACATTCATTTTGCCATGTCATGATCATGCATCATACTGTGCATTGCATTGATTGTGTATTTTCCTGTTTCCCGGTATTTGTCCCCTCTTAGTAGACGACGTTCCGACGATGAGTTCGATGACACCGACGAAGAACAATACTATCTTCAGAAGTGCCAGGCAAGCAAAACCCCCTTGTTCATACCGATACAAACCCACTCTCTCACTCTGCTCTCTTTTACTGCATTTGGACAACAACAATTCAACTTTTACATGCTGTGGTAGTTGAACCCCTTATCCTCTACATGACCTGTCATTGCCATAGTAAATAGATGAAACCCACTAGCATGAGTAGGAGTTGTTTGTCATGCCTGCTATTGCTTAGAGTTGTGCCAGGTCTGATTCATCGGGGATGAATTGGAATGTTGTGAAACATGTCCTACTATTGAGAGCTAAGTGTGTGAACACGATTTGGTAAAGGTAGCGGTGAGATGCCATGTAGGATTACATGGTGGGTTGTCTCATTGAAGCCGTCCTCAGGAACTGAGTTCTGTGTTTGTTATCCATGAACAGTTACTACCACACATTGGGTTCCGGTAACTCGACCCCTCTTGACTTATTAATCAGCTTGTTCTCTATCTATGAGTTGCAACTAGTTTCTGGTGTTTGTAGGTTTAGTTAGTAGTCTACCAAGTGGCACCCGGTACAGGTGGGCTTGGGTCAAACTAGGCACCATGGCCGGGTATGCCAAGCGCCGCCTGTTTGCTGGGCTTTGAACCCTGTACACATCGTTTGGGCCCGTGAGCGACACCCCGGCCGGATCTCCTTGCGGATGGAACCCGAATAGGTGATAAACCTGGACTAGGGACTTGTGTGGTTAGTCAGGTCATGGCCGACTCCCTCGCCAGGCTTCCTCTTGAAGGTTGCCGAGATACACGACGTGTACATGGTGGTAAGTGGCGAGAGTGTGTGTGAAGAAGTACACGCCTGCAGGGTTAACATCATCTATTCGAATAGCCGCGTCCGCGGTAAAGGACTTCTGGGTTGCCTGTACAGTTCATAGACAAGTGTAAGTGGATACTCTAAAATATGCAAGATAAGCGTGAGTGCTATGGATGGCGTTCTCGTAGGGATACGGGAGCGGATCCATAGTGGTGTATTGTTATTCTGAATATGTGGACTCGTGTGCGCCACCTCAAAAGAGTTACTTGCAGTCGTAGTTTAGGATAGCCACCGAGTCAAAGCTGGCTTGCTGCAGTTAAACCCCACCACCCCCTTTGTTGATAATGATGCATAAGTCGTTAGTTCTGATGTAAGTCTTGCTGGGTACATTTGTACTCATGTTTGCCTATTTTATGTTTTTGGAGAGAGACTTCAGTATCACTAGTAGTTCTGCATGGACCTCGACGTTTAGCTTGTTACCTCAGCTATGATCTTGTGCCGTCGGCAGGATCTTGTAGATAGTCAGGCTTCTCAGCCTTTTTCATTTGTAGATGTCTGTACTCAGACATGTTAAGATTCCGCATGTGCTTTGACTTGTATGCTCTGAATGTTGGGTCACGCGACCAATGATTGTAATATCTTGCTGCTCGGAGCCTATTGGATGAAATACTTGAGTTGTAGAGTCATGTTGTGATGCCATGTTGTATTTGCACATATCGAGCATATTGTGTGTATGTTATTGAAATGCTTGGTATGTGTGGGATCTGACTATCTAGTTTTTTATCCTTGGTAGCCTCTCTTACCGGGAAATGTCTCCTAGTGCTTCCACTAAGCCTTGGTAGCTTGCTACTGCTCCAGAACACTTAGGCTGGCCGGCATGTATCCTTCTTTGTTCCTGTGTCTGTCCCCTCGGGGAAATGTCACGCGGTGTATACAGAGTCCTATTAGCCTGCTACAACCCGGTTTACCGGAGTCGTGCTAGCTCAGTTGCTAAAGACCGGATTCACTCGCTGATGACCGACACGATCGTTGTTGGGTCATGTATGCCTGTCCCTATAAGTTAGTGCCACTTTGAGTTCACGACTAGCCGTGTCAGCCCGGGCTCCTTGTCATATGGATGCTAGCGATACTATCATATACGTGTGCCAAATGGCGCAAACGGTCCTGGGCCTGGTAAGGGGACACCCGTGGGAATACCGTGCGTGAGGACGCAAAGTGATAGGAGGTGTTACTTGCTAGATTGGTGTGGCATTGAGTCGGGGTCCTTACAAGAGCAGCGGCGACCTACCGTGTACTACTCTTCCTCGCTGTCGGCTGCGCCCACGCGTGCACGCTGCCTTCATGGTCGTGATGGCGGAGGGCGGCCGGTGGGGTGCCGGCGATCTCCTTCATTTGCTCCTGTGACAGTACATCGAAGAGAGCTTTTGGAGTGCGCCCGGAGCGGAGCCGCTGATGTCCCTCGTCTGCTCCTGCGACAGTATGTCCAAGTGAGCTTCGGAGTGCCAGGAGGCCATGGTTTGAGTGGTGTCGATAGAAGGAAGGGACCGGAGGAGAATAAGTGTGGGTCTTTGGCTATGGCTGGGAGCTGGGGCTCAAGTTAATAAAGCGGGCGAATGGCAATGAGCCGCGGCAGACGGATGGATGGCTGACGTCGAAGTAGGTTATTCGGGCGTGAATGCGGATTCTGCTTCAGTGACTTAACTACACATGCGTTGGGTTACTAACATGTGGGCCCAACGGGCATCTGGCTCGCATGTTAGTGACACACCAACTACACCTGCAGTTAAGTCCGATGAATGGGGCATTGACGTTCTGGAGATTCGGTGACTGAGGGAGTCCTGGACTAGGGGGTGTCCGGATAGCCGAACTATCACCGTCGGCCGGACTCCAAGACTATGAAGATACAAGATTGAAGACTCCGTCCCGTGTCCGGATGGGACTTTCCTTGGCGTGGAAGGCAAGCTTGGTGATATAGATATGTAGATCTACTACCATTGTAACCGACTCTGTGTAACCCTAGCCCTCTCCGGTGTCTATATAAACTGGAGGGTTTTTGTCCGTAGGACGAACAACAATCATACCATAGGCTAGCTTCTAGGGTTTAGCCTCCTTGATCTCTTGGTAGATCTACTCTTGTACTACCCATATCATCAATATTAATCAAGCAGGAGTAGGGTTTTACCTCCACCGAGAGGGCCCGAACCTGGGTAAAAACATCGTGTCCCTCATCTCCTGTTACCATCCACCTAGACGCACAGTTCGGGACCCCCTACCCGAGATCCGCCGATTTTGACATCGACAGTGACCATTTCAGGCAGGAAGCGCATGCTAGCGATGGAAGGGGTTTCAGTAGGCCAGGGCGGTCAGACGCTGGCATGGTGGTAAAGTGTGAACTGATGGATGACGAGCCTTTGAAGTATATGCGGCACGTATTGACAACCGCTCTTGTCGCCGGCTAGCCTTCGACGACCACCATTAGACACCACACAACCATGCATAACTTATGAATAATGGACGAATCAATCAGACACACACTTGTGTGCAGTGGCACTAAGATCGGTCGCTCACAATAGAACATACTCCGTACCATAGTACCCTGTCTAGCTAGGCTATTTTATAGATTGTCATTGTGATGGACGATATACATGAGCAAGGCACTCCGAGTATGACCGTTGGTGTTGAGCCAGGTAAATACAAGCTCGGTGTTCGCGTACGCCTCCATCAAACGTCTAAACGGTAATGTCAGGCACCGCCGAGGCGCGCAGGTGATGGGCTCTCCGTTTGTGTTGCGCCATGAGCAGGACTTTGATTTAGAGGGCGACGTGCATGCATTATCCTGCTTTGACAGTGTGAGCGTGAGTGTCTGACGCAAATTATTTCATTTCATTTGGCTGACGAGGGTGCGTTGCAGTGACGAGTCCGTGGTTTGATTCCCCACATACGCATAATTTTGGTGTTTACTCCCTCCGTCCCAAAATAAGTGTCTTAACTTTGTACTAGCTCTAGTACAAAGTTGTACTAACCTTGAGACACTTATTTTGGGATAGAGGGAGTATTTCTTTCTCCATTGGCAGGTAGGCCCGCGCATATAGATAAAGAACACGAGCTGATGAGGCGCATGCGGACTGTTTGACTGGTCAACCAGACAAATACGGAGCTATACGCTGAGCCAGTGATTGTATAATCACCATATCCTGTATACAATGATCAAAGTGAGCTATCAAGACAAGTTCAATGACCGCCAATGCATTTTACTCGATAATAAATGACCAAGATTGAAGGGGAATCCAAATTTCCTACGTCTTCTATCCTTGAGCTCTTGACAAACCAATGTACTATACGGTTGTCCGGCCACTCCACCCTAGAGCTCTCACCAAGCGTCGTTCATGCCACCGCGCCGCACACTAACCGGTAAGGCAGCGATGGGCATCCCATCGCGCCGAGTTCCTCGCCTCCCATGACTGCACACAAAATGGTAGGGAAGCTATAGCATCCCGCCATGCCGAGTTCATCACCGCTCGCGACCTCACACCTATGTGGGAGGAATTTGAAGATGCCAAGGCCGAATGGGCGGTAGAGCAAGAGGCGGCCAAAGCCGCTCAGAGGGAGCCGAAAAGTCAGAAAGCACTCAAGAAAAGAGAGGCCCGCCACCGCAAGAAAGAAGAGGACGCACGCGCTGCTGCGGAGAGGTCGGCGAAGATCCAAGCACGGTGGGGTGTCACCGACAAAGCCGGGAAGGAGAACGACGGCGTCTGGCCGGCATGTGAGAAGTAGTAGTACTAGTAGTTAGTGTGTGTGTCTGTGTCTGAGTACGAGCATGTACTAGTACTACTTGTTACTACTGTAGTTTTTAGAGAAAATTACCAGTACATTAGCCAAGACTAAATGGAAAAATTCCTATCCTATGCATCAAATGGCATCTCTTTCTCTATAGGAATTGAGATGCATGTCATCTCACTTCCTATGATTTTCATATTACTATAAAATTCCTATCCTATGAACGAAAGGAGGCCTCTGTTGGAGTAACTATTGTAGCTAGCAGTACTGCTGGTACAGTAGTTTTCTTCAAGAAGCGGAATTCAACGAAGTCATGATGGTTCCTTCGTCCGAGCAACTTCAAAGTGGGAAAGTGGGCTTGTGATTTGACGGCTCATTAGTCATTGTTACTGCGGCGCAACGACCGGGGTGACTCTCCCTTGGAGCTCTGCATGCATGGCAAGTGGACCAGGATGGTTAACGTCACACATGTTGGCGAACGGAAGTATTCTTTCCGATATCGAGGAGCAAGGAAACCGCATGGTATAATATCACTACTGATTGGTTCTCAAAAAATAGTATCACTGCCGATTTATAATTATTTTTTATTTCTGATGAATGCTAGCGTTCCAACTCTTACGACGAAGAGTGCCAAACATGGCACGTGCTGGATGTCCCACATGTCAGCGAAAGGTGTGGGACATGAACAGCGTGGTAGAGCCCAGTGCAAAAAAATAGCGTGGTAGAGCGTCTCCACTTCTTCCACTTCTGGGTCGGAGACCACGCGTAGTAGTACTTAGTGTTATGAACGATACAAAGTGCGACCTGGAGAGAAAGACACGTCTAGTTGGAAGGTCTCGGGGCATACACGTAAACAAATATAAAAGTTAATATGTGCCTCCAACTAATATAGTAGTAGTAGAGTACTTAGGCACGTACTCCATAACATCACCGTGCATTGCACGTACATCATTTAGTGGTAGTACGTAGTAAGAGACAAATGTCGCCCAAGAGTTCCCTTCTCGACCCACTTTTGGGTGTTTGGTAGAGTGTATGGAGGGTGCATGAGTCCACACTAGTTTAGCACAAATACACTAGAAGCATGCATGAAGAGAGCATGCATGAAGAGGGGTGTTGAGTTTAGCATGCATGAAGAGGGAACAACTATGCTAAGACGAGAACACAACCAAACACACCCTATATGCCACGCATGTTCATACCATTTGTGCCTTTCTACTTCACTTACTGCGCTACATTACTCAGGTTCGTACGTCCACTCCTGGGTACATGTCCGTCTCGTAGTTCCAGTCCCACATGTTCTTAATATAGATGGAACGATCCTTTCATGACACGTGCACCTTGATGCAAGATGTCTCGCGTGTTGGCAAAAGGATGAACAAAGCTCACGTAAAAAAATTGAGTGGAAGAACATAGATTCCTGATGACCGAGAAGGAGCAAGGAACCTCGTGGTGGAGCGTCTGCACTCATAATATTTAATATTATTCAGTGATATAAAATCAACCAATCATCTCCACAGTGGACTGGAAGAGTACGAAACACGGCAGCCCAGTGTGGTTACGTCATACTAGTACATGGCTAACCCACGCTATCACCATATTTCTTGGCTTCCATGCGACACCTATCTCTAGTAATCCAGCAGCATGTATCGCTTCTCCCTCCTCGTCTCTCTCAAAGTGCGGTAGGCTGGCCTTTTTGCTGTCTATTGAGGTCGGTTAACTCATCACATGTTAGTGACATGCCAAGAGCATTCTAAAAAAATTCCTTTCACGTTCCATTTTCAAAAAGAAAAAAATCCTTTCACGTACGAATTTGACTATATGCTTTGAGCAACTTGCATGTCCTATACTGCTCCTGTTTGGATACTCTAACTTAGCTAGAGGTTAGACTAACTCATGACTGACCCTGAACTAACTGTAGCCAAAGAGGTGTTTGGGTGATAGGGTTAGATTGACAATAAATGCACTTGATGGAGAGAGAAAAGTGATTTTTAAGTGGTCCCAATGAGAACTATCTCCAGTTAGCACCTCTTGGGTGGGATAGTTTTTTGGTGGGTTCGGTGCAACTTGCTCCAATTTAAACCCTCATGCTTGGATACTTTAGGGCTATTTGAGCCCCAACTAGCTCAAACTAACTCTAACCCATGGATCCAAACAGGGCCTATGGCCAGCCTCGACGCGGAGTGGTCGCGTGGAGTGGGAAGCGGCGCTCTCTCGGCCGTCGCACCACTTCAAAGCCGGTGCCAGTGAGAGGTCGCCTCCGCTCTGGTCGGGCATTAATGCAGCACTGACGCTCCAGGGCAACGCTGACCGTGTCACGCGGGAAGCGCGCGCTGGCAAGGGAATATAGGTTTTGAACCGTTTCAGGTATAGTACTGGTAGTTTGCAAAACTACTCAATTATTGCACTCAATTTCCTAAGAAATTGTGGTAAAATATGTTACTCCACAGCCTTCTTCCCTTCTCCTTCCTCTTCCACTACCCGTGCACATCCTCGGAAAGTGACCGGTCAACCCTTATATAGGAGTGCTAGCAAAAAATGATGCATGCATGACCACTAAAATTTCCATATTAAAGCGTCACTCCGGCGGGAGTATGGCGTATGTTGTTACCTTCGGCCGGGCCATGGCTACCGGGTGACGGCGACCAGAGAAGAGGCGGCGGGAGGGGAATGAATGCAGCTACTATTTGGGTTCGCCGTTCGGCTTAAATAAATGTGCAGCATCACGTGTACCCGCGGGTGCACAAATTGTAACATACGTGTCTGCTTAAATGGGCGTCACGTAACTGGTGTGTGTGTGAGAGAGATTCTGAGAGACAGAGTGTGTGTGTGCGACTTTACTCTTTGGACATGTACTCAACCTTTTGCATCGGGATATAAGTATAATGGTATTTACTTTAGCTAGTGATTTACGTGGCCATGTTAACGTGGTTGTGTAAAAAAATGTCACTTCCTGCTCGTGATTTGCATTATATAATTACAAGCAAGATGCTCGTGCATTGCACAGAACATCAATATGCATTTTTTTTTACAAAACACCTGTTGTGATTGACCCATCCAGGAGTAATCCCATGTGTAAAAACTAATAATATCTCGAGAATTTTACCGGAAAAGTGGTATCTCGAGAATGTAATCGAAAAAATGAAAGATGAGAGATAAGGTGAGGAGGAGTGGAGCGTGGTGGTGACTGGTGGTTGGAATGGGGAGGCATGGGGATGGACGGCACCAGCAGGCGGCAGCGGCCACCATGTTAGATTGTTCCAGAGACTTCCTTTTTTAATTGCTGAGCAATGAGGTTGTGGGGGATAAGGATGTGGAGAGAGGTGCGGGTATCTTTTGTAAAATTATCATAGTTTTCTTTCTATCCGTCAGATATAGACCATACGGTCTATATTACAAGATGGTAGGCACACCATCATCGCCAACTCATTTTTTATAAGGGTACAGATGATAAGTTTGCTGACTACTAAACTAAAGTGGAATTTGTCCATGTTATACAAGTAAATTAAGGTGATTGTTTATCATACGGGTAAGGTTGGATGAAGGGTGGTAGGAACAAATGCTCCGCCTAGAGCACGTGTGTGTGAGATGGAGTCTTAGTGTGTGTGTGTGGGGTGTGTGTGTGTGAGTGTGTGTGTGTGAGAGAGAGAGAGAGAGAGAGAGATGGAGTCTTAGTGTGTGTGTGTGTGCATGTGAGAGAGAGAGAGATGGAGTCTTAGTGTCTGTGGGGGGTGGGGGGGTGCGTGCGTGCGTGTGTGTGTGTGTGTGTCGGGGGGTCCTCGGTGGCGGATGTAATTTAAGTGTGCATGGCTTCATCATAGAGAGGTGATGCGTATGGCAGAGGCCACCAACGATGGGGTGCGAGAGAGAAAATGCGTGCACGTGAGAGGAGTCAACATCGAGAGAACGTGTTTCTTCAAGAGACACCAAGGAAGACTACTATATATTGATGGTTCATATAGGCGGGAATTAAACAAAGGGATGGTCTTATTGGTTTCGGGGATATAGGGAAAGAGTGAGAGGGGGGTAGCTAGAAGGAGACTGTTAAGTGTGAGTGTGTGTTTTACCCATCCAGGCGGAAGTTATGTGCACACAAGAAGAGAACAATTCGATGTGGCGTTAGGGTTGAGGGTAATTAACTACGTATGGAGACATAGAGACCTTGAACGTGCATGTGTGACAGTTATACATGTATACGTGCGATGTGTGCGTGTGCACACACATGATCGAAGTAAAAGAAACAAGACATAAGTGATAAGATCAACAACATGGTACAGACGGATCGGTATGACAATATGCATGCATGTGAGAATGCAGAGGAAGGCCCGACAATTGAGCATGTGTTTTTGTCTTTAAGTGATAGTGGTGTGGGCTGGAGCATGCATCTATGGCGAGCAGAGGGAGTGAGGCACAACGATTGTGCAAAAGAGATCAACCTATAAATGCATATGTATGGAGAGGCATATATAGTGTGGGTGATAGGAAGCACGACTCCATGCGAGAAAGAAATGTTGACGGAGAAACTACAGATAGATACAAAGATGGAGATGTTAGGTAGAGGGACATCCACTAGTTTGAGTGTTGGAGATGACCGCCGGGTGGTTCAGAGGGTGAAGTTATATATGTGTGTGTGAGAGAGAAATATAAAAAGAGGGCACTTGACTGCATGTAGAGAGAAACATATGTAGTGTGCGTGATAGGAAGCAAGAGTGAGGGCGAGAAAGAAGGTTGATGGAGAAACAGATAAATAGAAAGATAAATATGCTAGCTAGTGTGCGTTAGAGATAGGAGTCGAGTGGATTAGAAGGCTGAGTTATGTGTGTGGGTGTGAGAGAGATAGAGAGAGGGTGCATGTGAGTCACATACAAACAAATATGAGAGAGAAATGAGATCCCGAGAGATGGATTTTTGTGTCTGCGAGAGAGAAAGATATTTCACAATGAGAGTGATAGCTAGAGAGACATATGAGGGAACGCAAGATATCTCTAGGGAGAGAGAGTGTGTGTGAGCGACATACAAGAGAACAGTGGAGAAATATGAGACCCTGGGAGACAGAGTTTGTGTTTGTGTGTGAGAAAGAGATATTTAAGAGGAAGAGTCGTAGGTTCTCATATCTAAGGAGCGAAAGACATCTCTGTATGAGGGGTGTGCGAGTGGCACACAGGGGAATAGTAGAGAGAAATGAGACCCGGGAGACAAAGTTTTGTGTTTGTGTGAGAGAAAGAGATTCCACATGGAGAATCATAGTTAGAGACACATAGCAGGGAGCGAGATATACTTAGAGAGAGATAGAGTGATGAAGGTCGAGGGAGAGAGTACCGTCAGTGTGTTACGAAGATAAAAGATCATTGTCGACATACAGGTAGCACGAGAGATACCTGAGAGACGATGAACGCGTATAGGTCCAGAGAGATAGTCCTATATAAGCATGAGTGATAGCTATATGAGACGAATATCTGGATTAAAGGGGATTCAAATATTTAAACTGGAGATCACGACATCGATAATATCATAACGCAAATTGGTGTATCAAACATGCATATTCATTTGAATTTGGGCACACGTGTAATGTTATATAGTTTATCAATATTGGTGATCCATAGATTCTTTAATTACAAACAATGCATGGTTTATATGCAATTAATGTCTAAACGGGATTACACTATATGTTGCGTGTGTGAAACACATTATACATGTTTGAGAAGTAAAAAAACCCGCATGAAACACACATTAATTGGAGACAGTTAGCGAGGAATGCATACATTGGATTTCAACATAAAGTGGTTTCAAATATTTGAAAATCCAAATTGATGGATACAACCTTATGAATCTGAGATCATGCCATTTGTAAACCATATTTATGTATAAATGGTGTTGTGCTTTTGAAAGTATATATAAAAAATGATGTATATAGAATTTAATTCCAATCGAAAATGGATCCTGCCCGAAAAAAATAGAATACAAACGGGATTCGAATTGAGTTGGCACGGTAAACATGCACTCTGCAAAATTTGAACGAAGCGGGAAAAGTCGCAGTAACCGCCCGAAACGAAAATCTGCGAGATGGAAATTACTACTGCCTATCCCTGCCACGCAAAGCCTATCTGCTGGATTTCTATAGGTTTCGATAGGGGTAGGTTTGTAATTTCACCCAAACGTGACATAACCGCCTCTCACCCGGATTCATACACGGTGGGCGCCAAAACACAGTGTGTCCTCGGCCGAAATCGACTCCCTCCCTGATTCATACACGGTGGGCGCCAAAAACAAACTCTCGTCCGCAAATATTCGGTGTATGCGAGATTACCGTCCTATCCCCAACCGACTAATATTGTTGTGATGTAGGAAATTTGAAACGGGGGCTAAGTTTGTAAATTTCCTTGCATTTGAGACAAGTGCGCCCTGAATACATGGTTCCCCCCTTCCTCTCTACCTCCCTTTTCCCCATTCATACTCAGTGGGCGCCAAAACACCCTCTACACCCCAGCCTCCTCCGTCCGCCACCCCATCCACCGCCGTCCTCCTCCACCATGCCGGAGCTGATACCCCGACGCCGCCGTCCATTACAAGAGATCGACCTCTCTCATCCATGGTTTCGGACCGGGATCCTTACATCCCGTCCTCTCGCTTCATCCCCGCCGTCGTCCACCTTGCCGGCGCCGCTCCTACGATCGTCTCGTCCACCGCACCCCGCCGCCACCGTCTACCCTCCTAGATCTGCTCCCACACCGCCGACGTCCATCACTACCGCAGCACTGTCAAATTCTCAGCAGATGCATCCACGGCACCGCACCAGAGGCGGTACTCTTTCGTATCTGCTCAACTTATTTATCGCAGCAAGAAAATAGATCACCACTGCTTTACTCTGATTTCTTGTCTTGGTTGCGAAGTTGCCTTTGTCCGGTTTGCACCTTCAGATCCGCCATGGCATGCTCAACACTATACTCCTAATGCTTATGGTTTTCCCCTTTTATATTCCACACTAGTTAAATCACAGTAGACTAAATTTCAAAATTGGGTCAGTCGATTTTTCAGAGCTCGTCGGAGTTCACTGGTGCGAACGAAGGGGCTCGGGTGGTTGTGGGGGCGGTGGTGGGGCCTCGCCGAATGAAGAAAACTCGATGCAGGTGGGGCGGGGGTGGGGTGGGGGTGGCGGAGGAACAGAGGCGGTGGAGGCCGGTGGTCCGGCCGGCGGCCCATGCGGTGTTCTGTATGGGAAGAATCCGAGACGAGGAAGAAGAAGGGTTAGGAGACGTAGGATCTTCATCCAACCGCCCGAAATGGTCAAGAGACAGCTGGGAGTTGCATTCTTATTGCGCTCTGGTTCATCATGTGTGGGCACTGCGCAACCAGCATTTTATTATCCAAAATCTGCTTGCTCTTCTTTACCATGTTCCTCTTCCGTTCTTCTTTAATATGTACTCTCTCTGTTCCTAAATACAAGTCTTTTTATAGATTCCACCATGGACTACATATGGAGAAAAATGAGTGAATCTACACTCTTAAATGTATCTGGATACATCTGTATGTGATCCATAGTGGAAATCTCTACCAAGACTTATATTTTGGAACGGAGGGAGTATGATAGTAGTACAGTATGTTCCTTGTACTGAAGATGAGCAGGGACATTTGCAGTGTAGAGGTCTACACGGTCGCTTGTGATGGACACTTTGAGCCTCTTTGATTCGTAGGATTTTGTAAACATAGGAATAGGATTTGTAGTGGCCTGCCCACTTGAATCCTATAAGAATAGCAAGGAAATGCGGGGAGCTGTGTCGCCTTTGAGAGTTACACTGATATTAACAGTACCGCACCTTCACTTGAAGAGAGCTGGTATCCGAAGCCTTTCTAGCCGTACCGGCAATACTAGCACATATATTCCAGCAAGTTCCACTTTGCTGATTTTACTCTGATGCTTAAGGTTTTCCCGTTATATCTACACTATGATCTGTGTAGCTGCTTTGTGTCGCACTAGCAGCAGTCCACTCTTGAAGCTAAACACTGCAATGACTTACAAAATTGGCACCAACGCATTGAGTGCCATTCTGGATGCAATGAAACTCATACGCTCCCCACCTATTGACTCTTGTTCAGAATATGATCCTAATGACTCTTGTTCAAAATTGCCACATATAGAGAGACAACATGGAATTGCATTTCTTTGGGCGTTGTGATTCATCATGAGTGGGCAACCAACATTGTATGCAATGAAGCGGAACCTCAAGAATATGCTTCCTCTTCTGTTCTTTAACATGTTCCTCTTTGTTTATTCTGTATTTAGTACGTACAGTATGTTCCTTGTCAGGAAGGGGCGCAGGGACATCTGCAGTCAACAGCTGATAGAGCTGGCCTGTACGTGATCGATAGGCTTTCAATTACTAGCGGCAATACAACACCGTATTTTCAAGCCAGTTCCACTTTCCCGATTTATATATCGTGGTTATGGTGTACCCCTGTTATGTACACTATGATCTGCCTAGTTGTTGTGTGCTCTTGTTATCATGGTTTGGCAATAAACTCTCTATACAGTATATTATGAACCTATCATCTGCCAACTATCCTTACTTCTGGAGCCTATTTTTTTGTGTACTTGTGCCAGATTATATAAATGCACGCACCATATTACAGCACACATGAGCTCTCTCATCAGAATCCAGTGATAGCACACAAGTGTTTACAGGGGCGCCCCTATATTAGAATATCATCTGCATTACAAAGATAATCTCACAACTATTTATGTTTTCATGGTTCTCAGATATTATACATAATTACAGTGAATATCAGAATCCGCGCATCAGAAGAATATTGTGGAACACTGCAATGACTTACAAAATTGGCACCAAGGCATTGAGTGCCATTCTGGATGCAATGAAACTCATACGCTCCCCACCTGTAGATTCTTGTTCAGAATATGATCCTAATGACTATTCTAACCTTGAGGAGTCAAAGGCAGATGGCCTGTCATGTTCACCCATCAAGCTGCCTGTTATAATTTGGCAAGGTTTTATTGATTGCGCGTATCTTGCATATGTTGTCTTGCATTTCTTCTACTTTGTTGCACCGCCATCTGCTTAGTTTACTCATCATATATGTCGAGATGCCATGCCCATCCATTATCAATACATATTCCATCTGTCATCATACCATGTTTTTCCACTCAAATGTTGTTCTTGTGCATCAGACATCAAAAAGGAAGAGGGTGATTGCCGAACCTGAAGGAGCACCAGCAAAGTCCTTGAAAAACGTGGTTGTGCCAGAGAAATCAGACAACACCCCACTTATATTGGTTGTACAACCAGTGACACAAAACGTAGGACCGACTCCAGCAGACTGTACCCATACTTCACTGGCCACACCACTAGCCCCACCACACAGGACCTGCACTCCAGCAAAAGGTATGCCGGTTTCAGTTGCCATAGCACCAGCCGTACCACAGAAAAATCCCACTCCAGCAAAAAGTACAGCAAGTCCACCGGCCGAAGACCTATCCCAACTGCAGAGACGGCCAATTCCTGCAGATTGGAACCCCATTCCAGTTATTCCCAGTTTAAAAGACAATGCTTTCAATGTTGTTAGGGACTACGTGCATATATTCCCATCATGGGAAGATTATAGTGAAGACAAACACCATTTTCACATCTTCCTGTCCCACTTACGTGTAAGTGCTATTATTCATGGTGATTATTTTCCTGTTTTCTGCTGATTGAACACGTCAATGATTTACATTACATTGTTGTAAGTAGGCGAGGGTCAATCTGGGTAGTCATGACGAGCAAAGCTTTCTTGCGCTTTTCAAGGAAGCATTGCAGCAGTATCGGTGTTACCTGAGGAAATCACACTTTGATGGCAAGTCTATAAACGAATTTCCGGTGAAGTCTCCTGTGCTAAATTTAGAAGACATTGAATGGAAAAACCTTGTTATGCACTGGTCTCGTTCCGAGGATGAGGTACTGTCTATGATATCGCATGACAATTTGAACTTCTACTTTTCCGCATGTGCCTTACGGATCTTTTTTGCAGGAAATCTGCTCGAAAAATAATTCTGGTTTGAAAAGAACGACAGGATATCGCAAATATGTTGCTCGCTGCTTTGCTCTTGTTAGTACCTGTTGTCCTGTATCACTGTACTTGCATACATACCTGGTTCATTATGTGACAGCAGTATGCATGATAGCTTGCTTATCAATTGTTCGCTCCAAATTATCTGATCTGTATGAATGGTTACATTAGTGTAGAATATATCAATGCCAATGAATTTTTTTAGCTCTGCATTGTTCTTGTAAGTACCTGCTGTCCTTTGTCAGTGTACTTATATTGACAGGTAGTTGTTCATGTACCATCACTCTGCAGCTTATTTTCCTTTGCCCTCCATTTTCTACACATCAGATCTATATTTACTCTTACCATAAGGTTGGATAACACCGATGGTACTGAAGAAGTTTGGCTCTGCATTGTTCTTGGTTGTACCTTTTGCCTGTATCGCTGTACTTACATTTATAGCTACTTGGTTATGTAGCATCACTCTTCATCTTATCTTAAATATTCTCCATTTTTTTCTTATATTGTCACATATATATTTACTCTTAAAAAATGTAGAATAAAGGCAATGCTTATGAAGAAGATTATGTGGTAAACTTCTTGAATTGCCCCCCCCCATCAGAATGGACAAGGGCTTTATAGAGCCTGCCTTCACCAATAATGTAAGTTTGTCCTTCTCAAGCCTTCAAACTTTGTTGTGTATATTTGGTTAGGCATGACTGCAACAGCTGTTTATTTTTGGTGTTTGCATCAAATTGCATGTTTAAAGTTTATTATGTAGTTCATAAACAAAAGTTTGTCCTTCTCAATTTAAGTTTTCAGTTGTACAACCAAGTTCCTTCTTCATGCCATGTAAATTAAACTATACAGAGCAAGTGATCTTATTTTGCCAATCTGAAATGGGTAAATTGACAGCACACTAACCATTGATACTTATGAGTTCTTGATCTGTAATCCAGTGGTGTCGTGAAGCTGCCAACTCCTTCACAATGTCATTTCCTGCCATGTCTTGACCTGAACAATACCATATTGTGTTAATGCTATTTTAAACTGTGTCACTTTATTCATCAGTAAGAAATGTGATGAATTGTCAGCACTGATACTTATATGTGCAAAACATGTCATCTGTCTGCTTGTTTATCTTTCAGAGTGAGGAGGATATAAGTGTCAAACAATTGCAATCTCATCAGCTTGCTCAGCTGCTTGCGCTGCAGCTCCCGAGCAGGGCTAACCTTTCTTGAACTCTATTGAAGTGATGTCGGTTTTGTATATTATTTTGTCGGTGTGTTTAATTGCACTGGTGGCGATCTTTGATGCCCAGTGTATGTAATCTGTTGTCTGCTTGTGCTTTATTATCATAGTGGTGAACTTTGATGCCCGGTGGATGTAATATGCCGTAATTTCTTTATTGTATAGTCTAGGTTTTTTTCTTATTCACGATGCTGCAGTTATTTTAATATATATATATATATATATATATATATATATATATCATGTCGTCACAGTAAACCGGCCAAACCGTAAAATTATGGTACATAATCAGGCCGTCATGCAAATCACTATGTATAATCCGCATCATGGGTCTCGTCATGTTGGTCCGTTAATAGGCCTAAATGTAAACTGGCCCACTAGTAGATTCGGGCCTTTAATAGGCCGAGTAAACTGCCGGCCCTATTTTCCCAAGAAAACTCAATGGGCTTTTAGAAGGCCGAAAAGTAGGTTGGGCCTAAAAGTTGTCGAACAACTCACGGGCCGGCAGTAGGCCAAAATAGACCCCGGCCCATGATTGTGCCAATCAAATCATGGGCTTATAACATGCCAAAATTGTCTTGGTCCTTGTTTGGCCCAATCAGATTATCGGCTGTGAGCAGGCCGGATGCAAACGGGGCCATGGTTAGGCCTAACTATATGACAGGCTTTTAACAGGCCAAAATATATATAGGGCCGAAATGTTAAACGGGCCTTTAACAGGACAAAACTAATATCAGGCCAAATTACTAAATGGCCCTTTATGAAGTGGGCCCAAAAGCATAGCGTCCAGTTGATGGGCCGAATCTGATATGGGCCATAATTTAGCCCAAAGCCTCGCAAAGGGCCGGACCTGATCTGGGCCAAAATTTGGCCCAGAAGGTGGGAGGCTTTTAACGGGTCGGATCTCATATGGGCCTTTATTAGGCCCGGAACGTGGCAGGCTGTTAATGGATTGGATAAAGTATGGGCCGGTAATTGGCCCAAAACATGGCATCCTACTAATGGGCTGGCCTACTAGTGTCATCAAAATCTTTTGGGACTTCAGCTGGGTCAGACCATTATGGGCGGCGGAATCTCGTGGGCCTGTAGCTAGGTCGGCCCATTATGGTCTGCAAAGTCTTGGGGGCCTTTAGCTGGGCTGGCCCATTATGGCCCGCAAAATCTCGCGGGCCTTTAGCTGGGCCGGCCCATTATGGCCGGCAAAAACTTGTGGGCCTTTAGCTGGGCCGCCCCATTATGGCCCGCAAAATCTCGTGGGCCTTTTGCTGGGCCAGCCCATTATGGACCACAAAATCTTGTGGGCCTTTAGTTGGGCCGGCCCATTTAAAAGTTTTGGGTCATTTTTTGGCCGGTCCACGTGTCATTTCATAAGCGCATCTCACCCATTGGATGAGTGACACATGTACCAACGGGGAGCTGACACATGTTTCCTCCAGCCAATGATGATTTTACACGTGGAAAATCCCCATTGGTCCGGCTTGTTAACGGGTTATCGGATCCAAAACCGGACCCGATAGCTTAACGGCGTTCCATTACGGTGGATGCCATGTGTCGGTCACCCTTGACGAAAGCACTTCTATGACGCGCGATTTATCGTCATGGAAGTGGACACTTCCGTGATGATAATTTTGGTAATGTCATGGAACACTTCTATGACAGCACAGGTATGACTATCTTGATTCTGTCATAAAATCGTCATGGATTTACATGCATGACAAAAAACGTGACCTACTGTGACAAACACGTATTATCACGGAAGTGTATTTTTTTGTAGTGAATAACTTATGCCACCCATATTCAACTAGACATATGTGCCTAGATCTTTCCTCACCACATGATGCTTGCCAAAGGGGAAAAATAAAAGGACTAGAGAGAAAAACTTTGAATCTTGCATAAAAGTAAATACATGAAAGTAAAAGATAGGCCCTTCGCAGAGGGAAGCAGAGGTTGCCATGCGCTTTTTGTTTGTATGCTCAACCCCTTAGTGCAAGAGAACGTCATGTATATTGCCCCTTGTGATGGCAACCTTTATTATGCAGTCTGCCGCTTTTATTCTTCACCATCACAAGTTCGTACAATGTTCAATTTTCCCTTACACTAATTGATCACACATTTTTATAAGCAATTTTTATTGCCCTTTTTGCACCGACGACAACTTACTTGAATGATCTTACTCAATCCATAGGTAGGTATGGTGGACTCTCAAACAAGATATTGTTTAAGGGTTTTGGATGCACAAGTAGTATCTCTACTTAGTGCAGAATTTTTCGCTAGCAAAGATACGGGCAAGCACCACATGTTGAAGGATCTACGACAATATGACTTCTATGTGAATATGAACAAACATAAATCATTAGGTTGTCTTCCTTGTCCAACGTCAACAATTTTGGCATATAATATTTTGATGGGTGCTCACAATCATAAAAGATTTCCATGATAGTATATTTATATGTGAATCTTCTCTTCCCTTATTAATTCTTTCATGAGTTGCATCATTGACCAATGCTATGTTTGTCAATCTACAATAAAATTTTCTTATACTTTTCCTTGCGTAATGTCATCACTTACCATAAGATTAGCATATGATCTTTTTTTTCTTTTTATTTGCTTTCTTTTATTGCAACAAGAAAGTAAAGAAGGCAAAACTCAAACTAAACTTTAGTATATCTCGCACACGATTACAAGGATTGATCACTAGGCAAACTCACAAAAAGAAAAGATCGAACTAAACTTTTATTCATCTAATAGCAAAAGATAACCATTGATCGAACCAAGAAAAGTAAAGGCAAAATATAGTAGGGATGCTACGATACCGGGGCACCTCCCCCCAAGCTTGTCTAAAGCCAAGGGGAGCGCCCATACCCAATACTCAGTTTTCTTTTGGTGGTGATGAAGAAGATGGTGGTTATGAACTAGAAGGTTTCTTGTCATCGGGTTTCCACGACAGAGGCTCACCGTCATAAGAGGAGGAGTGAGTCTCCCGGATCCTGCAACTGGCAGCCAAACTCATACCTTTAAACCTGGCCTCATATTCAAAGACCTGGCTTTGAAGATTGTGGATCTGGCTATGGAGGAAGTTGATTTGCTCGCCGAGGGAGAAGATGATGTCCTTTATGGGCTTGCCATCCACCTTGAGATCACGGGTATAGTTCGCGATCATGAGCGGATTGGCATTGAGTCCACGCTCCACCATCCCCTTGCACATGAAGATGTCCTGCTCCATCGCTCCAAGCATGGCCTCCACGGATCCAGTCCCCCTGGGTCCTTGCACATCACGGATGTGCAGCACCCCATCGCGCATCTGGATAGCTTGAGGGTGTTGCATCACCTCCCGCAGATATGGGTTTATGACATTGTCGAAGAACTTGTCCTTGGTGGAGCTTGAAGCGGCCATGGTGGATTGGATCTGACAGAAAACAGCAAGAATAGGAAACAGGAGATTTCTCCGCGATACGGAGGTTAACAGTTCGGGAGGTATGTATAGATTTTTATCTTGGGGAGCAACCAGGATGGAAGAAAAATGGAGTTCGGAAAGTACCCGAGGTGGGCAAAACTCACCTGGGCGTGCCAGGCATGCCCAGCGCGCCCTGGTGTATTGTGCCCATCAGGGTCACTTTCCTGAAAGTTTCTTATTTTCCTAATTTTCTAAATATTCCAAAACTGACAAAAAATATGTTTGCGGATTTTTTTGAGTCCGTTTACTCACCGTATCATGTACCTCCTTATTTTCACGATTCTAGAGTGTTCCGGAAGGACTCTTTTATGTGTTCTTCTGGTGTCGAAGTTTGGATAACATTGCTTTCAACCTTAATGGGTGTACCTGAGATATAGTGTTTTATTCGTTGCCATTAACAACCTTCGGGTTAGTCCCTTCGGCATTATTTATTTTGATAGCTCCGGATCGATAGACCTCCTCGATGACATAGTGTCCTTCCCATTTGGAGAGGAGTTTTCCTGCAAAGAATCTGAAACAAGATTTGTACAAAAAAACATATTCTCCTACTTTGAACTCACACTTTTCGATTCTTTTGTCATGCCATCTTTTAACTTTTTCTTTGAACAACTTAGCATTTTCATAAGCCTGGGTTCTCCATTCATCTATGAGCTAATATAAAATAACCTCCTTTCCCCAGCAAGTTTAAAATCATAATTGAGTTATTTTATTGCCCTAAATGCTTTGTGTTCTAACTCAAGAGGTAAATGACAAGCTTTTCCATAAACCATTTTATATGGAGACATACCCATAGGATTTTTGTAAGTTGTTCTATAAGCCCAAAGTGCTTCATTTAATTTCTTAGACCAATTCTTCCCGGACCTGTTGACAATATTTTGTAAGATTAGTTTTATTTCTCTATTGTTAAGTTCAACTTGACCACTAGACTGAGTATGATAAGGTGACGCAATTCTATGGTTAACATCATACTTAGCAAGCATTTTACGGAAGGCACCATGAATAAAGTGTGAACCACCATCAGTCATTAAATATCTAGGGACTCTAAACCTTGGGAAAATAACTTCCTTAAGCATTTTAATAGAGGTGTTGTTTTTTTTGACTGGGTAATAGAGGTGTTGTTATCAGCACTACTGGTTGGAATAGCCTCTACCCACTTAGTAACATAATCAACAGCAACCAAAATATTTGTATACCCATTAGAGGAAGGAAAAGGTCCCACGAAGTCAAATCCCCAAACATCAAATGGTTCAACAGCAAGTGAATAATTCATAGGAATTTCTTGACGCTTACCGATATTACCTATTCTTTGGCATCCATCACATGATGACACGAACTTACGGGCATCCTTGAAGAGAGTAGGCCAATAAAAACTAGATTGCAATACCTTATGAGTGGTTATGTCTCCCGCGTGATGTCCTTCATAAGCTTCAGAGTGACATTTCCGTAGGATTTGTTCCTGTTCATGCTCAGGTACACAACGTCTAATAATACCATCTACTCCTTCTTTATAAAGATGTGGGTCATCCCAAAAGTAATGTCTTAAATCATAGAAGATTTTTTCTTTTGTTGGTATGTGAAGCTAGGTGGTATGTATTTAGCAACAATATAATTAGCATAGTCAACATACCAAGGGGTACTATGAGAAACATTTATTGGAGCTAGTTATTCATTAGGGAATCTATCATTAATTGGTTGCGGGTCATCAAGAATATTTTCAAGTCTAGACAAGTTATCAGCTAGGGGGTTCTCTACTCCTTTCCTATCAGTGATATGCAAATCAAATTATTGTACCAGAAGAACCCACCTAATGAGTCTAGGTTTAGCATCTTTATTTTCCATAAGATATTTTATAACAGCATGATCGGTGTGAACAATTACTTTAGAATCAACAATGTAAGATCTGAATTTTCACAAGAAAACACCACTGCTAAGAATTCTTTTTCAGTAGTAGCACAGTTTCACTGAGCACTGTTTAGAGTTTTACTAGCATAATGAATAAAATTTATTTTCTTATCAACTCTTTGTCCTAGAACAGCACCAACAGCATATAATCACTAGCATCACACATAATCTCAAAAGGCAAGTTCCAATCAGGTGGTTGAACAACAGGTGCAGTAATTAAGGCTTTCTTTAGTGTTTCAAAGGCTTCCATGCAATAATTATCAAACACAGAGGGAATATCCTTTTGCAAAAGATTAGTAAGAGGCCTAGAGATTTTAGAGAAGTCTTTGATAAACCTCCTATAGAAACTAGCATAACCAAGGAAACTATGAATACCTTTGATATCTTTTGGACATGGCATTTTCTCAATTGCATCAACCTTGGCTTTGTCCACCTCAATGCCTCTTTCAGAAATTTTATGGCCCAAGACAATACCTTCGTTAACCATAAAGTGGCACTTCTCCCAATTCAAGACGAGATTTGTTCGTTCACATCTCTGCAAGACTCGATCAAGATTGCTTAAACAATCATCAAAAGACTTCCCATAAACAGAAAAGTCATCCATGAAAACCTCAAAAAAAATTCACAAAAATCAGATAATATAGTAGTCATACATCTTTGGAAGGTAGCATGTGCATTACATAAACCGAAAGGCATACGTCTATAAGCAAATTTTCTAAAAGGACAAGTAAAAGTGGTCTTTTCTTGATTAGATTGTAAAACAGGTATTTGTGAAAAGCCGAAGTATCCATCAAGGAAGCAAAAATGTGTGTGCTTAGATAATCTTTCTAACATTTGATCATAAAAGGCAGAGGGTAATGATCTTTTATAGTAGCTTTATTTAATTTTCTATAATCAATTACCATTCTATAGATTGTGACAATTCTTTGTGGAATAAGCTCATTCTTATCATTAGGAACAACGGTAATGTCGCCCTTCTTAGGGACACAATGAACAGGAGGACTTACCCATCTACTATCAGCTATAGGATAGATTATACCTGCTTCCAGAAGTTTCAATATTTCTGTTCTTACCACTTCTTTCATTTTCAGGTTTAACCGACATTGGTGATCAACAACGGGTTTCGCACCAGGTTCCATATTAATCTTGTGCTAACATAGAGTGGGACTAATGCCCTTAAGATCATTAAGAGTATATCCAATAGCAGCCCTGTGCTTACTTAGAACTTTCAATAATCTTTCTTCTTCATGTTCTGAAAGGTTAGCACTAATAATAATAGGATATATCTTCTTTTCATCAAGATAAGCATATTTCAGTGTGTCTGGTAATTGTTTTAATTCAAACACAGGATCACCTTTAGGTGGAGGAGAACCTCCTAGAGTTTCAATAGGCAAATTGTGTTTAAGCAGAGGTTGTTGTTGGAAAAAGATTCTATCTATTTCATTTCTTTCACGCATATGCAAATCATTTTCATGGTCTGGCAAATATTGTTCCAAAGGATCAGTAGGAGGCACAACAATAGAAGGAATACCAATAATTTCATCCTTACTAGGCAAATCTTTCTTATGAGTTTGTTTACTAAACTTGGAAAAATTAAATTCATGATATTCATCACCAAAGCTAACATCGATAGTTTGTTTCTCACAATCTATTTTAGCATTGACGGTGTTCAAGAAAGGTCTACCAAAAATAATGGGACAAAAGTCATCTTGTGGGGTGCTAAGAACAAGAAAATCAGTAGGGTATTTTATTTTCACACACATGACTTCAATATCTCTAAGGATCCCAATTGGTGATATAGTATCTCTATTAGCAAGTTTAATAGTAACATCTATGTCTTCTATTTTAGCTGGTGCTATTGCATCTTTAATTTCTTGATATAAGAAGAAAGGAATAGCACTCACACTAGCACCTAGGTCACATAACCCATGATAACAATGATCTCCTATCTTAACTGAGACAACAGGCATGCCAACAACTGGTCTATGTTTATCTTTTCCTTCAGGTTTGGCAATTCTAGAAGCTTCACTATAGAAGTAGATAACGTGCCCATCAATATTATCAACTAAGAGATCTTTAACCATAGCAACACTAGGTTCAACTTTGATTTGTTCAGATGGTTTTAGTGTTCTAGCATAACTTTCGTTAACCCCAGTTGTAGCTTTAGCATGTTCCTTCGTCCTAACAGGAAAAGGTAGTTTTTCAATATAAGCAGTGGGGACAACTGGATCAACATTGTAAATGATAGTTTCTTCTTTAGCTTTTACCAGTTATTTAATTTCTTATTTAATTGGTTGGTGATATTTAAACCACTTCTCCTTAGGGAGATCAACATGAGTAGCAAAAGATTCACAAAAGGTAGCTACTATTCTCAGAGTCAAGTCCATATTTAGTGCTAAACTTTTGAAAAGCATCGGTATTCATAAAAGATTTAACACAATCAAACTTAGGTTCAATACCTGACTCTTTACCTTCGTTGGGTTCCCAATCTTCAGAGTTGCATTTAATTCTTTCTAAAAGATCCCACCAGAATTCAATAGTCTTCTTCATAAAAGAACCAGTACAAGAGGTCTCGAGCATTGGTTGATCATTACGAGAAAGTTGCGCATAAAAATTCTGAATAATAATTTCTCTTGAGAGCTCATTATTGGGGCATGAATATAACATTGACTTAAGCCTCCCCCAAGCTAGAGTGATCCTTTCTCCTTCACGAGGCCAAAAATTATATATATAATTCCGATCATGATGAACTAGATGCATAGGATAAATTTTTTGATGAAATTCCAATTTCAAACGGTTCCAGTTCCAAGATCCAATATCATCGCATAGCCTATACCATTTCAATGCTTTTCCCTTCAAAGATAAAGGGAAAACTTTCTTCATAGCTTCATCTCTGGGCAAACCTGCAAGCTTAAACAATCCACAAATTTCATTCACATATATCAAGTGCATATCAGGATGTTCGGTTCCATCTCCTGCATAGGGATTAGCCAGCAGTTGCTCTAACATACCCAAAGGAATTTCATATTCAATATTTTCAGTAGGTGCAGTAGGTTGAGGGGTAACTAATTGTGGTTCCGGTCGAGGTGAAGATACCCCAAACAAACCTCTCAAAGGATTGTTTTCCATAGTAGCAAGTGACAATAAATTTCAGCACATAGTAATAATATTTCCTTACCAATTTCCACTTACCAAGAGCGCTTCACTCCCCGGCAATGGCGCCATAAAATTGCCTTGATGACCCACAAGTATATGGGGTCAACTGTAGCATTTTTCGATAAGTAAGAGTGTCGAACTCAACGGGGAGCAGAAGGAAATGACAAGTGGTTTTCAGCAAGGTAATGTCTGCAAGTGCTAAAATTGTGAGTAGTGGAGTAGTTTGATAGCAAGATAATTTGTAACGAGCAAGTAACAATAGTAGTAGCAAAATTGAAGCAAGGTAGCCCAATCCTTTTGAGGCGAAGGACAGGCCAAAACGGTTTCTTATGATAAGTAAAGTGTTCTTGAGGGTACACGGGAATTTCATCTAGTCACTTTCATCATGTTGGCTTAATTCGTGTTCGGTACTTTGATAATTTGATATGTGGAAGTGATATGTCTCCAATGTCTCTACTTTTACAAACAATTTTGCCCTTGTTTTGGACTCTAACTTGCATGATTTGAATGAAACTAACCCGGACTGACGCTGTTTTCAGCAGAACTGCCATGATGTTGTTTTATGTGTAGAAAGCAAAAGTTCTCGGAATGTCTTGAAAATCCACGGAGGCACATTTTGGAAAATACAAAAAGTACTGGCGAAAGAATCAATACCGGGGGCCCACACCCTATCCACGAGGGTGGGGGGCGCCCCCTCCCCCTGGGCGCGCCCCCTGTCTCGTGGGCCCCCTGGACCTCCACCGACCTCAACTCCAACTCCATATATTCAGGTTTGGGGAGAAAAAAATCAGAGAGAAAGTTTCATCGCATTTACGATACGGAGCCGCCACCAAGCCCTAATCTCTCTCGGGAGGGCTGATCTGGAGTCCGTTCGGGGCTCCGAAGAGGGGGATTCGTCGCCGTCGTCATCATCAACCATCCTCCATCACCAATTTCATGATGCTCACCGCCGTGCATGAGTAACTCCATCGTAGGCTTGCTGGACGGTGATGGGTTGGATGAGATTTACCATGTAATCAAGTTAGTTTTGTTAGGGTTTGATCCCTAGTATCCACTATGTTCTGAGATTGATGTTGTTATGACTTTGCTATGCTTAATGCTTGTCACTAGGGCCCGAGTGCCATGATTTCAGATATGAACCTATTATGTTTTCATGAATATATGTGTGTTCTTGATCCTATCTTGCAAGTCTATAGTCACCTATTATGTGTTATGATCCGACAACCCTGAAGTGACAATAATCGGGATACTTATCGGTGATGACCATAGTTTGAGAAGTTCATGTATTCACTATGTGCTAATGCTTTGTTCCGGTTCTCTATTAAAAGGAGGCCTTAATATCCCTTAGTTTCCGCTAGGACCCCGCTGCCATGGGAGGGTAGGACAAAAGATGTCATGCAAGTTCTTTTCCATAAGCATGTATGACTATATTCAGAATACATGCCTACATTACATTGATGAACTGGAGCTAGTTCTGTGTCACCCTATGTTATAGCTATTACATGAGGAATCGCATCCGGCATAATTATCCATCACTGATCCAATGCCTACGAGCTTTTCACATATTTTGTTTCACTTATTTACTTTTTCGTTGCTATTGTTACAATCACTACAAAACCCAAAAACATTACTTTTGCCACTTTTACCTTTATTATCATACTACTTTGCTACTAAATACTTTGCTGCAGATACTAAGTTATCCAGGTGTGGTTGAATTGACAACTCAACTGCTAATACTCAGGAATATTCTTTGGCTCCCCTTGTGTCGAATCAATAAATTTGGGTTGAATACTTTACCCTTGAAAGCTGTTGCGATCCCCTACAGTTGTGGGTTATCAAGACTAATTTCTGGTGCCGTTGCCGGGGAGGTCTTCGCTCAAGTCAAGACATACCAAGTACCATTGAAAACTCATCTCCCTCGCATTTACATTATTTGCCATTTGCCTATCGTTTTCCTCTCCCCCACTTCACCCTTGCCGTTTTATTCGCCCTCTCTTTCCCAATCTCCTCCTCTCTTTTCGCTTTCCTTTTTCTGTTTGCTTGTGTGTTGGATTACTTGTTGCCATGGCGCAAGATAATACCAAATTGTGTGATTTCTCGAATACCAATAATAATTATTTCCTCAGTACTCCGATTGATCCTCTTAATGATGTTGAATCTTGTGAAATCAATACTTCTTTGCTGAATCTTGTTATGAAAGATGAATTCGCCGGCCTTCCTAGTGAAGATGCCGCTACTCATCTAAACAACTTTATTGATTTGTGTGATATGCAAAAGAAGAAAGATACGGATAAAAATATTGTTAAATTGAAGTTATTTCCGTTTTCACTTAGAGAGCATGCTAAAGTTTGGTTTTTGTCTTTGCCTAAAAATAGTATTGATTCTTGGAACAAGTGCAAAGATGCTTTTATCTCTAAGTATTTCCTCCCGCTAAGATTATCACTCTTAGGGACAACATTATGAATTTTAAACAACTTGATCATGAGCATGTAGCCCAATCTTGGGAAAGAATGAAATTGATGATTCGCAATTGCCCTACTCATGGTTTGAATTTATGGATGATCATACAAAAAATTTATATCGGTTTGAACTTTGGTTCTAGAAATCTTTTAGATTCGACCGCGGGAGGCACGTTTATGGAAATCACGTTAGGAGATGCTTAAAAACTTCTTGATAATATTATGGCTAATTATTCTCAATGCCACACCAAAAGATCTTCTAGTAAAAAAGTGCAGCTATAGAAGAAATCTATGTTTTGAGTGGAAAGATGGATGAACTTATGAAGTTGTTTGCTACTAAAAATACTCCTCTTGATCCCAATGATATGCCTTTGTCTAATTTGATTGAGAATGATAATGAATCTACGGATGTGAATTTTGTTGGTAGGAATAGTTTTGGAAACAATGCTTATAGAGGAAACTTTAATTCTAGATCGTTCCCTAGCAATTCCTCTAATAATTATGGAAATTCCTACAATAATTCTTATGGTAATTTTAATAAGATGCCCTCTGATTTTGAGAATAGTGGAAATAATTTATGATCTCTCAAAAGAATTTTAATGCTTTGCTTGAAGAAAAATTGCTCAAAGTTGATGATTTGGCTAGGAATGTTGATAGACTTTCGCTTGATGTTGATTCTCTTAAACTTAGATCTTCTCCTCCTAAGCATGATATCAATGAATCTTTCAAAGCCATGAGAATTTCCATTGATGAGTGCAAGGAAAGAACCGCTAGATTGCGTGCTAAGAAAGATTACTTGTAAAGGCGTGTTCTTCTAGTTTCCATGAAAATAATGATGAAGATCTTAAAGTTATTGATGCGTCTCCTATTAGATCTTTGTTTTGCAATATGAATCTTGATAATTACGGGACTGATGATGAGTCAACTTTACCTAGAAGGCGTCCCAAGAATTCAGAGTTTTTGGATCTTGATGCTAAATTTGGTAAAAGTGGGATTGGAGAGGTCACGACTTTAAATAGTATTGACCCCACGATCTCGTATTTCAAGGAATTTGATTATGATAATTGTTATTTAGAAGGTTTTATTTCCTTGTTGCAATCCGTTGCTAATTCTCCTCATGCTTATAGTCAAAATAAAGCTTTTAACAAACATATTGTTGATGCCTTGATGCAATCTTATGATGAAAAACTTAATTTGGAAGTTTCTATACCTAGAAAACTTAATGATGAGTGGGAACCTACTATAAAGATTAGAATTAAATATCATGAGTGTTTTGCTTTGTGTCATTTGGGTGCTAGTGTTTCCACGATTCCGAAAACTTTATGTGATATTCTACGTTTCCATAATCTTGCTGATTGCTCTTTAAATTTGCACCTTGCGGATTCCACCATTAAAAAGACAATGGGAAGGATCAATGATGTTCTTATTGTTGCAAATATAAATTTGGTGCCCGTAGATTTTATCGTTCTTGATATAGATTGCAATCTTTCTTGCCCTATTATTCTTGGTAGACCTTTCCTTAGAACGATTGGCGCGATTATTGATATGAAGGAAGGGAATATTAGATTCCAATTTCCACTAAAGAAAGGCATGGAGCACTTTCCAAGAAAGTAAGTCAAATTAACTTATGAATCTATCATGTGGGCTACTTATGAATTTAGTGCCAAAGATGGCACTACTTAGATCTATCTTCGCTTTTATGCCTAGCTAGGGGCGTTAAACCATAGCGCTACTTGGGAGGCAACCCAATTTTCTTTGTGTTTTTTGTTTTTGTTCCTGTTTAGTGATAAATATGGCATCTACCTTCTTTTTATATGTTTTTTTATCTTTTAATTAGTGTTTGTGCCAAGTAGAACCTATAGGATAACCTATGATGATAGTTGATTTGATTCTGCTGAAAAACAGAAACTTTGCACGCACGAAATTAGTTTTGTTAAATCACAGAAACGTGATTTTGTGTTGATTCTTTTTTCTTATGATCAATAGACAAATTGTCCAGGACTTCAAATTTTTTTAGGATTTTTAAAGGTCCAGAAGTTTGCGTTAGTTACAGATTGCTACAGACTGTTCTGTTTTTGACAGATTCTGTTTTTCGTGTGTTGTTTGCTTATTTTGATGCATCTATAGCTAGTAAAATAGTTTAGAAACCATAGATAAGTTGGAATACAGTAGGTTTAACACCAAAATAAATAAAGAATGAGTTCATTACAGTACCTTATGTGGTGGTTTCGTTTTCTTTCACTAACGGAGCTTATAAGATTTCCTGTTGAGTTTTGTGTTGTGAAGTTTTCAAGTTTTTGGTAAAGCTTTTATGGACTATGGAATAAGGAGTGGCAAGAGCCTAAGCTTGGGGATGCACATGGCACCCCTAGATATTCAAGGATAGCCAAAAGCCTAACCTTGGGGATGCCCTGGGAAGGCATCCCCTCTTTCGTCTTTGTTCATTGGTAACTTTACTTGGAGCTATATTTTTATTCGCCACATGATATGTGTTTTGATTGGAGCGTCGTGTATTATATTAGTCCTTGCTTTTTAGTTTACCACAATCATCCTTGTCGTACACACCTTTTTGTGAGAAGCCTACTTGATTGAATTTATTAGAATATGCTATGTGCTTCACTTATATCTTTTGAGCTTGATAGTTTTTGCTCTAGTGCTTCACTGATATCTTTTAGAGCACGGCGGTGACTTACTTTTGTAGAAATTGCTAGTCTCTCATGCTTCACTTATATTATTTTGAGAGTCTTTTACAACAGCTTGGTATTTGCTATGGTTATAAAATTGGTCCTAGAATGGTAGGCATCCAAGTTGGGTATAATAAAAACTATCATAGGAAGTGAATCGGATGCTATGATTAATTTGATACTTGATAATTGTTTTGAGATATGGAGGTAGTGATATTAAAGTCATGCTAGTTGGGTGATTATGAATTGAAAGAATGCTTGTGTTGAAGTTAGCAAGTCCCGTAGGATGCACGTATGGTTAAAGTTGTGTAACAAATTTGAAACATGAAGTGTAGCTGGCTTGTGCATCCATATGAGTGGCGGTCGGGGATGAGCGATGGTCTTTTCCTACCAATCTATCACCCTAGGAGCATGCGCGCAGTGCTTGATTTTTGATGACTTCTAAATTTTTGCAATAAGTATATGAGTTATTTTGACTAATGTTGAGTCCATGGATTATACGCACTTTTACCTTTCTGCCATTGCTAGCCTCTTCGGTACCGTGCATTGCCATTTCTCACCTTGAGAGTTGGTGCAAACTTCGCCGGTGCATCCAAACCCCGTGATACGATACGCTCTATCACACATAAACATCCTTATACCTTCCACAAAACAGCCATCATACCTACCTATTATGGCATTTCCATATCCATTCCGAGATATATTGCCATGCAACTTTCCACCATTCCGTTCATAATCATCATGACATACTTTACTTTTGTCATATTGCCATTGCATGATCATGTAGTTGACATCGTATTTGTGGCAAAGCCACCATGCATAATTTTTCATACATGTCACTCTTGATTCATTGCACCATCCCAGTACACCGTCGGAGGCATTCATATAGAGTCATATCTTGTTCTAGTTTCGAGTTGTAATTCATATGTTGTAATCAATAAAAGTGTGATGATCATCATTATTAGAGCATTGCCCAAAGAAAAAAAAGAAAAAAAGAATAAAGGCCAAAATAAAAAAAGAAAGGCCCAAAAAAATAAAAATAAAAAGAATAAATAAATAAATAAAAGGGGTAATGTTACTATCTCTTTTTCCACACTTGTGCTTCAAAGTAGCACCTTGTTATTCATGTAGTGAGTCTCATATATTGTGCTTCAAAGTAGCACCATGTTTTTCATATAGTGAGTCTAATAGGTTGTCTTTTTCATACTAGTGGGAATTTTTCATTTTAGAACTTGGCTTGTATATTCCTACAATGGGCTTCCTCAAATGCCCTACGTCTTCGTGAGCAAGCAAGTTGGATGCACACCCACTAGTTTTCTTTTGTTGAGCAATCATTTATAGCGCTAGTGCATCCGTTGCATGGCAATCCCTACTCCTCATGTTGACATCAATTGATGGGCATCTCCATAGCCCGTTGATTATCATCGTCAATGTGAGACTTTCTCCTTTTTTGTCTTCTCCACACAATCCCCATAATCATATTCTATTCCACCCATAGTGCTATATCCATGGCTCACGCTCATGTATTACGTGAAGGTTGAAAAAGTTTGAGATTATTTAAGTCTGAAACAATTGCTTGGCTTGTCATTGGGGGTATAGAAGTTGGGAACATCTTTGTGTGACGAAAATGAAGCATAGCCTAACTATATAATTTTGTAGGGATGAACTTTCTTTTGCCATGTTATTTTGAGAAGACATGATTACTTTGATTAGTATGCTTGAAGTGTTACTATTTCTTTTATCAATATGAACTTTTATTTTGAATCATTTTGGATCTGAACATTCAAGCCACAATAAAGAAAATTACATTGACAATTATGCTAGGTAGCATTCCGCATCAAAAAATTCTGTTTTTATCATTTACCTACTCGAGGACGAGCATGAATTAAGCTTGGGGATGCTTGATACGTCTCCAACATATCTATAATTTTTTATTGTTCCATGATATTATATTACCCCTTTTGGATGTTTATGGGCTTTATTTTACCCATTTATATCATTTTTGGGACTAACCTACTAACCGGAGGCCCAGCCCGTATTGCTGTTTTTTTTGCCTATTTCAGTATTTCGGAGAAAAGGAATATCAAATGGAGTCCAAAGGGAATGAAACCTTTGGGAGCATGATTTTTGGAACGAACGTGATCTAGAGGACTTGGAGTGCAAGTCGAGAAGCAGCCGAGGCGGCCACGACAGGGTAGGGCGCCCCCCCCCCCCTATAGGGCGCGCCCCCGTGTCTCGTGGGCCCCTCGGGCGGCCACCGACGTACTTCCCTATGGACCCCAAAAACATCCAGGGAGCCAACGAAACACAATTTCCACCGCCGTAACCTTTTGTATCCGCGAGATCCCATCTTGGAGCCTTCGCTGGCGCTCCGCCGGAGGGGGAATCGACCATGGAGGGCTTCTACATCAACACCATAGCCCCTCCGATGAGTTGTGAGTGGTTTACCACAGACCTTCGGGTCCATAGTTATTAGCTAGATGGCTTCTTCTCTCTTTTTGGATCTCAATACAATGTTCTCCCCCTCTCTTGTGGAGATCTATTCGATGTAAACTCTTTTTGCGGTGTGTTTGTCGAGATCCGATGAATTGTGGGTTTATGATCAAGTTTATCTTTGAGAAATATTTGAATCTCCTCTGAATTCTTTTATGTATGATTGAGTTATCTTTGCAAGTCTCTTCGAATTATCAGTTTGGTTTGGCCTACTAGATTGATCTTTCTTGCCATGGGAGAAGTGCTTAGCTTTGGGTTCAATCTTGTGGTGTCCTTACCCAGTAACAGAAAGGGTTGCAAGGCACGTATTGTATTGTTGCCATCGAGGATAAAAAGATGGGGTTTATATCATATTGCATGAGTTTATCCCTCTACATCATGTCATCTTGCTTAAGGCATTACTCTATTCTTATGAACTTAATAATCTAGATGCAGGCAGGAGTCAGTCGATGTGTGGAGTAATAGTAGTAGATGCAGGCTGGAGTCGGTCTACTTGACACGGACGTGATGCCTATATACATGATCATGCCTAGATAATCTCAAAATTATTCGCTTTTCTATCAATTGCTCGACAGTAATTTGTTCACCCATTGTAATACTTATGCTATCTGAGAGAAGCCTCTAGTTAAACCTATGGCCTCCGGGTCTACCTCTTATCATATTTGCTTCCAATCTACTTTTATTTGCATCTTTACTTTTTGCATCTATATTATAAAATACCAAAAATATATTTATCTTATCATACTATCTCTATAAGATCTCACTTTCGCAAGTGGCCGTGAAGGGATTGACAACCCCTTTATTGCGTTGGTTGCGAGTTTTTTGTTTGTTTGTGTAGGTGCGTGGGACTTTTGAGAAGCCTCCTACTGGATTGATACCTTGGTTCTCAAAAACTAAGGGAAATACTTACGCTACTATTGCTGCATCACCCTTTCCTCTTCAAGGAAAACCAACACAAGCTCAAGACGTAGCAAACGTATCCCGTGAGGTCGTGCTGATTCGGGCATGCCTCCATATAATGGACTTGTGGCTTGAATGTTGCATTTGTCCGATTGTTCGTGGGACACTATTTGGCATAATGTCCGGTTTTCCCACAATTGTAACAAGAATTGCTGCGCAGATGATTCTCTAGAATTGGGTTGAGCACGTCATTCTTGACTTGGGTGGTGGTCTTGTTAACATTTTGTTGCCAATTGGGCTTGTATGCTACCTGAGTCGGCTGCCACGTACGAGCCTTCTGCACTGGTTGCATTTCCTTTCTTGGCTCAAACTTGCGCTTGTGATCATTGTTGGCAGGCTTATTATCTGATACAAGCTTGTGTTCCCTTTCAGCAATGAAAGCCTTGTTCACCAGCCTTTGGAAGTCTGGGAAATCAAACATATTGAGAGTACACCGGAGTTGCGGGTTTAACCCACCAAGAAACATGTCCATCTTTCTTTCCTCAGTGTCCACGTCATATTGAGAGTAACGTGACAGATGATTGAATTTCTGCAAATATTCTCCCACAGACTGACTTCCTTGCAGGAGCGCGAGAAATTCACGCTGCTTAGTCTTCATAATCCCCGCAGGGATGTGATATTTCCGGAATCGTTCCTTGAGTCTTGACCAAGTAATTTCTTCATCAGCACACCACATGGCTTTTTCATTTTCCCACCATATGGCAGCAGCGCCTTCAAGATAATGTGTTACAAATGGAACCCTATCCCCTTCATCAGTTCGAGCAACCTCAAGCTTATTTTCCATAGTTCTCAACCAATCACCTGCATCCAAGGGATCAATGGCCTGACTGAAACTGGGAGGCTTAGTCCTTTGAAAATCTGATAGCTTGAAGTGATGACCGGGCTGATATCCATTCTGTCCAACCACAGCTTGAATACTTCTTAGTATTTCCATCAGATCATTATTTCGTCTTTCCTCAAACATACGCAGAATTTGCTCGGTGGAGGGCGGATTTGGCTGTGGAGGCGGTGGTGGAACGTATGGCTCGGGTGAGTGTCCTGCCTGTCGTGCGGAACGACGAACAGGAGAGCCCTCGCGAACGTTGCTACTGCAGCCTCCCCGCATCATCCTAATATGATTTTTCCCAAGGCAACGCAACCGAGATGAGAAGCATTCAAAATAAACTGGGGAGAAGCCAGCAACAAAAGTCCGAGAAAAACCGAAATGGCGAAGAACATATGGCGAAGGAAATAAAGTTCCAAAATAATTATACATAGACTCATACATAAAAGATAACAATATGCCAGGTCCAACTACCCTCATACATGAAACGAAACATCATGACTCGTACGACTACATCCATACTCCATCCTGACAACTGCGAATACTTGGTCACTCTACTGCGCTGCTGGTGCTGCGGGGTCCTCTCCTGAAGCGGACTCGGATCCTGAACTGACGGTGTTAACTGAGACCTCCGTGTTAAAGGTGACACGACGATGCTGCCTCGAGGGCTCTCCCTCCGGGGCAGGTGGAGGGTGGATCATCGGGGCTACAGGAGTGGCGAGAAGTGAAACCCACTCAGCAGGAGCAATAAGGGGACTCACTGTCGCAGTGCCCGAGCTACTCGGAGGAGTAACCGGGGAAACAGGGGATCTAGAACTGGTAGGAATATAGGGGGTAAATCCTATAGATGTTGGAGTAGTGGCTGAGCTAGTAGAGACTAAAGTAGAGGCTAAAGCAGTACGGGCACGACTCAGCTCGCGAGCCACCTCGCAGATCAGAAGATAGCTAGCAGTGATATAGCGAGAAAGGTGGCTAGCTACAGTATCAGACTCCGGGTCAATGTCAGGGAAACGTACAAAACCATTATCGTGGAGAGAAGATAGTAGTGGAAACCTGGGTGGTTCTGCATCCGGACCTCGTTGTAGCGGAGCTCAACGAGTACCTTGAATGCAGCAAACTGGATAGCCTAAGAAGCGGTAGAAGCGTAGCCGCTTCGAGAGGTACGAGTGTAAGTGCTGGAATCGGAACTGGTGCGCAGAGTAACCACGGCGTGATACTCATACACTGAGTCAGCTAGACGCTCCCGGCACATACGATAGACTGGATCGTCACCGTGGGGGTACAGCCGATGCCACACGTTATGAAGGAGATGCGGCGATGTGTACGGCATCAGCTACAACTGGCACGGATACAGCACCGGAGCCATCTACACATCATAAACATAAATTTAGTGTATGCAATGCAACAACCAGCTACAAAATGCTACTTGCACTCAACTACAACTCGTATCTAACGTCCAGTTAACTCGGCGTAGTCTAGCGTGGCCTACAATCAGAGCGGCTCTAATACCAAGCGTTGTGGCACCCCGGCTCAGAGCGACCGGTTTACCCTGCATTGCCAGCCCAGAGACGTTATCTTCTGGCAACACACAACAACTTGATACAGAAAAACAACTGCTTTATTTATGCTAGCAGAGCATAGTTCATATTACAACAGTTAGCGAGGCCAAGCGGCACACACAGTGCGGCTAAACAATATGTACATTATTTAGTGAACATAAAGGGGCCTCGATCATGACAACTACGCGGCAGCGGAACAACGTCGTAGCGGGACTCCATAGCACAGGGACACCAATGTGGACACGATCTAGACTCGGACAGCTCTCCTTTCCAATGAGACTTTCCTGAAATCTGGCATGACATGCCAGGTCAGTACATTGAATGTACTTGCAAGCTCACAACAAGCATAAACATAATGACAAACAATATCATGATATTTAACCAATTAATAACAATGCAACAATATATCCAACATGATGTGATTATGCTCAAGTGGTACTCGTCCCGTGGACTGGCTTAACGAACGTGATCATTTCCAGACCACAAACGTGAAGAACTCAGAGATAATCTCGTGATCCTTATGGCGATCACAACCATGACCAACACTTGGTCTCAAACCGTGATCCTTATGGCGATCACAACCCGACCACACCTGGACCAACTCAACGCGATGGCCTTACTGCCATCACCTCAGTGCAATCTTAGTGTGCAAGTTTATTAAGTGTTGACCCATGGTGTACCCTACTTTCGAGCGTGTCTGTAACCATGGACTCGGCTATCGATAGATTAATACACTCTGCAGAGGTAACGCACTGGACCCACACTACGGAACCCATGGCCTCACACTCCCATTCGGGTGGACCAACGGCATTCCGACGAAACCACTTCATTGTCATGACACTCTCCCGGCCACTCTAACTCAATCCCCATCAATCTAGTCCTAGGGGGCCCCATGTTTACCTCAAGACACCTCAACCACTGTCGTGGCCACGATCCACTTTGGGATCCGGTACCAAAAACTTAACTCATCAACGGGCTCACAAGGTTATGCCTGCTTACCGGGCCAGGGTACAGCACGCCCATAACCTTCCCTAGATGGAGGCACTGACCAGAGGCACGAGAATGAAATGCATTAAGGTCGTCCCATACCGGCAAATGTGGTTGCACTGGGAAAAACTCGTTTCAGCGACACCATGACCCGGTCAACAACATATTCAAGTTGAGTTATTTATCAGGTTCAACTTAAAGTGAAAGTAACCGGTGTCATAATGCCATGCCATGCATCCCCAACATATGCATCACATATCCATGGAAATAACTAAGTCAACTATGCTCCCACGAAGCTATAATCAACTCATGATACTTATCTGGTTAAGATCCAACCTCACTTAAACCAAAATCATTTCTAGGAATCTCATCATTTTTCATCATGCAAGAATAATAATTTAACTGGTTATTTATCTCCATGATCATATCATTTTATCATTACTAAATTCTTGTTAGCTTATCAACAAGATTCACTTCAAACTTTCTATAAATCAAGCATATTTGACATGACAAGCACCTAACAGAATATAATTATCATAATAATAAATTAAATGCATGAAATAATCATAAGTTCAAGTAGGAAAATCACAAGTATTGAAGTGGCGCTATGAAAATGTTGTTGTGGCTTGCCTTAGTGCAGATGAGGTTCACAAACCTCCTGGTGATCCTCAAGACAAGCCTGCTCTTCTGAAAATATATAAAACCACAAAAAGAAAACATCAAGAAACCTTCTGAAAATTACCAAAAAAATCTAGACAGCAAGGAAAAATCCCATCTTTTGGGTGCTGCTAGATTTATGGACAAAGAACATAATGCAAAAAGAATCAATGCATTTGGACTTATAGATAAAAGTTATGGCTGTTTGAAGTTTCCTGGATTTAAATGAATTTGAATAAAAAATAAAATAGACTGGGGGTGACGTCGAAGGCATAAAAGCCCAGGGTGCCACCACTCGTACCGCTTCGCGCGCGTACTAAGTGGCTAACTAGCGGGCCCCACTAGTCAGGTTAGAAGGAGGGGGAGAGGGAAACAGAGAGTGGCGGAGCTTCCACGGAGCGCACGCCGGCGGCGAGGGGTCTTGGGGCCAAACGAGAGGGGGGGATCGAAGGAGAAGAAGATGGCGCACCTGCCCATACCCGTAGCATGGCTAGAGGTGACCGGACGGCGTCGGAAACAGCCTCTCTAGCGGAGGCAGACAACAGCAGTCGGCGGAGACGAAGACGAGGCGGCTCGGGGCGGCTCCGGGGGCTCCAACAGGGCGGAATGGCTTCACCGAAGAGTGGCGGAGGCCCTAGCAGGGTCGCCCTAGCCTGGGAGGGGTTGGAGCTGCGGGGACGATCCGAAGGGGATCACCGGGGAGCTCGGGCTCGGGGACGGCAGCCCGCGGCCTGCCCGGCCGGGCTGTGGCTTCTACTAGCTTGTGGTGGGTGTGGGAGTAGCTGCGGGTGCTCGAGGAGCCTGGGGGTGCAGGCATTATATTCAAGCGGCAAGAGGGGTTTGTGCTCCGTCGGAGAACACGTTTCCACGGTGCCCGGCGATGAACGGCGCCAGTGAGATATGGGGAAGAGGACGAAGATCACGCGGGAACTATTGGCGGGCGCGGACGAGCACAGGGGCGAGGGGGAAGACGACGAGCACAGTGCACCGCGCACTGTGTCGTTGGCCGGACCGTGCCCGTGCCCGCTGCAGTGAGTGCCAGGGGGAGTTAAGGGAGTGGATACGGGGATGGTGGTGAGGTTTGGCATGCTCGGGCAGGCTGGGCAGCGAGCACGCGCTCAACAGAGCACTGGGCGGCACACAGAGCACGTGTTTTGCATGCCAGCACGCCCGGACGAACGCGGTCACCGTGAGAACTATGACATCAGGCCAGCATAAGCGCTAACTTCATGTCTGGCATGTAGTCCTTGGTAGTTTGGAGTATTACCACGGTTGGGTTTGGTTCCAGGTGCAGTAGAAATGAATTTGTACTGCAAGCAAGTTTCTGGACAGTAACTTTGGAGGTTTACTGTGGTCAAACCACTGCGAGTTAGGGGCTGAGCTTTGGAGGCTAGCTAACACTCACTAAGGTAAAGAGACACAAGAAAAAACAGCTACAATGGAGCTAGTAAAATGCTAGTTGCTGTAGAAACCACCATTTCTGTCCAGAAATGAAATTATTTTCTGTAGCCAAAATATTCCAAAGAGTGATGAAATACTTTTGCTCAGAAAGTGTCCTAGGGTTCAAAGAATAATTGGGATTTTTCTTAGGATTTTAGGGGCAAGAAAAATTAGGGTTGCTTTGGAGCACAAAGGGCTAGCTAGGGTTTTAGAGGGCAAAATGAATATTTTTCATTTAAGAAAAATATTCCAAGCAATATTTTGAGATGATCCAGAGGTGAAATGATGGTTTGAGGAGGAATAGGAGCACTTGGGTGAAAGCCAAGGGGTACCCAAGTGGTTAAGTCCAAATGAAATGATTCAAAAACTCCAAACTCAAATCCAAATCAACTGAAAACCAGGCAAAGAAAAGAGGGCAAAAACCAGGCTGCCACATATTCGGCTCCCCAAACAACTTCCGAAGTGAAGAACTAATCTTCAACATTGTCCCTTTCCGCAGTGGTTATGACGCAGTGCTTGGACGAACTGCTTTCGCCCGCTTTAATGCAGTCCCGCATTATGCTTATTTGAAGCTTAAGATGCCTGGACCTTGCAGCGTTATTATAGTTAATGGAAATATGGAGCACTCCCTTCATATTGAAGAACACACCGTGGCCCTTGCAGCCGAGGTGTATGGCAGCCTTATCAAGCTGAATAATTCGTCAGATATTAAAGCCAACAATGTCTCTAAACGAGTCTGGTCCGCGCATCATTGCGATAACTTGACGGATCCGGACCTCGATTAGTAGTTCGGCCTCTGTCGACTGCCCCATAAGGTTGCGGCTTACGTACCACGTGTGCACAATTACACACTCAAAATACCTTGCGCAGCACCGGAGGTACCCTGCAGAAAAAGTCCATAGAACGGCTTGACCCTATTTGGACATCATACATTTTTCACTACAGAGCCCTATCGGTTGTCTGGTTGCATCAGGGATCCTTTCAAGGTTTGCTTTTCCCTCCTTTACGGACAACCATCAAATACTCCTATCAAAGGATTTGCTACTAAGGAGAAATGGCGCAGACATGCGGCAGGGCATCATTGGAGTCTTCGAACCATTACTTTTACGCAATGTGCTAGACTTTCCTTATGTAATTCTTTTAGGCATGTAACATGACCTTATTATTAATGCCATTGTCTGTTGAAACACGCCTCGATGTATTGATAAGGATATAAAGGAAGAAGATGATCAATGCCTTTTTGTTGGGTTCTTGTATTATCTCATCATCTGTATTCCCTCCTTGTTTTGATTGACATACGCGCGTTGGCACGGCCTTCATACCAGGGGCTGTATTCGGCCCCACAAATTCTTAAAGTCCGAACACCTATAGGGAACTCTTTGGCATCCCGGATATTGCACTATATGCACCAGCTCTGAATCATGTCTTTGGTCTATAGTTGGGTTGCTCGGCTCCTATGTTTTCCACCTTACGTTCCGCAAGTTCGGCTAAGGTAGTAAAGGGAGAACTACTATGACTGTATTTCTGGTTCGTCCAGTTAAGTACCTCAGTAGAGAAAGCCAAAACCTGACTGTCATGATATGCACGAGCAGGTCAGTGATCCGGTGACTCAGTGTTATACTACAAATCGTTCGTGATTTATGTTGTGTTGTACGAGGGGCTGGGCTTCGACCAGTCGTGTTGCAAAGGCACCGTACTCCGGATCGCTGTTAACGCAATAGGGGCTAGTACTTAGCCCCACCAATGGACTCTTATGGCTAAGTGAAAGTAATGAAGCCGCATAGTCCGATTGCCTAGTTCACCCTGCAAGATGCCTCCTATATAGGACCAAGATGTTGGATAAAGTGCAGACATGCGTTCCTGAACACCCTTGTAATATTTACATGGGGGCACAAGCCGATGACTGGTAAACTTTCAGACTTATAAAATAAACGGCCAAACAGGAGCATAAACTAACAAAATCATAAAGCGCAAGCATAAATATTTAACATTATGAGTTCATTACGTCGTTCTTACAAAATGGACTCCACTACTCAAATATGATACCCTTTGAGCACTGACCCTCTATAATGCGGGCTCCCTCGAGGACTTCGCTGAAGTACCTCTCCGGCCTCTGGTGATCCTTGCCTTCAGGTGGCCCTGCGGTGGCAATCTCGGTGGCCTTCATCTTCGCCCATTGCACTTTGACTTGGGCAAAGGCGATCCGGGCACCTTCTATGCAGGCCGACCGCTTGATGGCGTCGATCCTAGGACGTGCATCAACGAGCCGCTTCATGAGTCCGAAGTAGCTATTGGGTATGGGCTCAGCTAGCCAAAGACACACTATTACATCTTTCATGGCCAGTCCGACCACACTATGCAGCTCGGTCAGCTACTTCAACTGATTGCTAAGGGGCCCCGGATGCTCTGGTGCAAGGTCTGCGACCAGAACAGCTTCTCCATCGAGCTCCCCTCTTCGGCTCGGAAGAACTCTACGGCATCAGCAACACTCCTCGGCATATCCGCAAACGCGCCTGGAGAACTCCAAACTTGGGTCAACAAGATGTATCTCTTACTTGTAAATTTACTCTGCAGAAGAAAGGCCTTACCAGCCGCTATCTACCTCACCTCCTAGATCTCCTGGAAAGTGCCCTGGGCTTCAACCCGGGCCTCCTTCACACTCTCAAGAGATTTGGTGAGTTCAGAGGCTTGCTCCGAACTCTTTTGCTCCAAGGACTCGCACTTGGTAATGGCGTCCTTGAGCTCATGTTCTACCTCGCCCACCCATGCCTCGTGTTGTTGGCGGGCAGTTCACACCACCTCCAACTCCTTCGCAGCTTTGTCAGTGGCCGCCCTACTCACCTCCGCCTCTTTTTTGGCTTTGGCAAGAGAGCTCTTAAGGGACTCGACCTCGGCTGCGCCAACTATGAGTATAGTCATAAAACTTAGTAAATTTAAAGAATTAGCACACATATCACTTCGGGTATGTAATAGTGCTGCATACCTTGCATTTCGTCAAACCGCTTGTTGATGCGGTTGAGCTCCTCATCGGCTAGTCGAAGCTTCCTATTGAGCTCGGAAACCTCTGCGGCTTGAGCAGTAGCCGCCAACATGGACGCCTGTCTCACATAGCAACACAGTATGTTAATAACTTAAAGTGGGATTCTCTGTCCGGATTGTTCTAATCCAGACAGAGTCTCAGGGGCTACTGTCCATACATGGGTTTGACCTTTCATACAAATAATTGTTAAAGAATTACATCGCATACCTCAAAGCTCGTCAGTAGGTTGTCGAATGCATCGTTCAGTCCGCTTTTCATAGGCTGAACCTTCTTCATAACCGCACCCATCAGGGTGTGGTGCTCTTCCACAATGGAAGTGTGTTGCAGCGCCTCCTCCAGAACAGGAGCGGCCTCCGGATCAACAGAGGCCGCTGATGGAGCTGCTGCTCCTCCCCCTTCGTCGAAGAGGGGTGTTGGTCAGAACCCGGAGCCACATTGGTCTCCGAGATGGTGTTCGGCGAGGGCCCGAACTGTTGAGGCCCCCCACCCTCGGAGGTCAAGGGGGTCGCCTTGCCCCAGTCTGCGGCATCCGAGGTATTAACCTCAGGCGCCTTCTGTACGGCCTCGTCCGCCCCTACTTGGCCAGGAGAGGTCCTTTGGGACGACACCTCGGTGTCCTCCATGGCAAGGGGAGAAGGCTCGTGATGGTTCGTCGCTCTCCGCCTCTTCAGGCACCTGAGAATTCCCCGGCGAAGACGAGGGGTTCAGGATATCGTGCGGAGGGCTGAAATACAAGCAAAGATACAATTTATATAAACAAAGGTGGGTAAGCGAAAGCTGAACAAGTAAGGTTTTCGATGCTTACGATTCAGACAGGGGCTTAACCCTGGGGGCTCTCCTTGGGCTATGTTCGGACTCCGAGTCCGAACTGACCAAGAAGGTGATCTTCTTCTTCTTCGGCGTCGCCCCCTCCGGATTCTCGGAGGTAGTCCTCCTCTTCCTCCTCGTGATGCGAGGGGAGTCACTCTCCACTTCCTCCTCCTCCTCTTTGTCCTCGTCTTCCTCGTGAGAGGAGACGGCTTCGATTTCTCCGGACACAGTGTCCAAAGGACCTTTGTGGTGGGGCCCGCCCTTGGGCTCCTTGCCCTTCTTCTCCGGCCAGCATCTCCTCCAGCTGAGGAGTGACTAGGTCTTCGGGCAACGGAGCCAGACTCTTGATCCGCTCCACCTTGTTTGTCCAACCCTGTAAAGAGGTGAGCTGATAAGATTTGTATTGATCAAAAATATAGACCGGACATATCTTCGAAAAACTAACACTTACCGGAGTGGCCGGATTCTTGGCGTCAAGATCGACGTCTTCGGTCTCCATGGGCTAGCTCTTCTGGGCCTTGAACAACAGCTTCCATATTCCTGCATGCGTCGTGCCGAGGAAGTGTTGCAGGGTCTGCAGCTCCTCCGGATTGAACTCCCACAAGGGGGAGGTCCGGCGTTGGCAGGGGAGGATGCGTCGAAAGAGCATGATCTGCACCACATTGGTGAGACCGACGTTCTTGCCCAGCACATTGGTGATGCGCGCTTGTAGTGTCTGCACCTCCATCTGGGACCCCCAGTCGAGGCCTTTGGCGTTCCATGAAGTGAGCCTCGTGGGGGGACCAGATCTAAACTCGGGAATCGCCGCCCAGTTGGTGCGGCGCGGCTTGGTGATGTAAAACCACTCTTGTTGCCAGACCTTGATGGTCACGACCAAGGCCCCCTTTGGCCATGTGGCGTTGGGTAGATTTCTTCTCATGACCCCACCGCAGTCCGTGTGCTGCCCGTCGACCACCTTCGGCTTCACATTGAAGATTTTTAGCCATATGCCGAAGTGTGGGGAGATGCAGAGTAAAGCCTCACACACGACGATAAATGCTGAGATGTGGAGGAAAGAGTTTGGGGCTAGATCATGGAAATATAGCCCGTTACATGAGTCCCCGGACGAAGGGATGGAGTGGAAAACCTAGCCCTCTAAGGAAATGGGGGAGGAAAATGACCCTTTCACCGGGCTCCGAGTGGGGATGATTTGACCTTTGGTGGGGAGCTTATGCGTGATGGTTGTGGCTAGGTATCCCGCACTCCAGAGATCCTTTATTTCCTTCTCCATGATGGAGGAGGCCTCCCACTTGCCCTAACCGGATCTGGCCATGGTCGGAGGAGGTGGTGGTGGTCAGGAAGACGAAGACTTTCTTTCGGGCGCTTAGAGCTTGGGAGATTGGAAGGCGTGGGGAAGAAAGGAGAAATCCATTGCTCTCTTATAGGCTATAAAAATGCCAACCGTCCCCCCACTTATGCCTTGAAACTCGCCTGTTCCCAATGAAAGCATGCGCCGTAAACGGTTGGATTACCCAAATCTTATAAATGAGCAATCCCATAATAAGTGGGCATGATCTCTGTTTTGACAAGATGGGCCAAGGGGGCTTGGCCTCGAAACACAGAACGCGGAGTGTGAAAATAGTTCAAAATGCTGAAGGGTCAAGTCTGACGCTTCATCGGAAAAAGTTGATTACGCAAAGCCGAATATATCCTGCCTTCGCAGCTAAGGGTTGTGTTCATTACGCAAAGCCGAATATAGTTCTTTTATGGTGGAAAGCTAATGTATATTGTTCAGAGAAGCCGCCTCGCAATGCCGAATATAATCTGCATGCCGAACACATTGTCATTGAAGGCTGGTTCATGGCTACTAAGGGAGTCCTGGACTAAGGGGTCCTCGGGCGTCCGATCTATTAGATATGGGCCGGACTAATGGACCCTTGAGATGCAAGGAAGATGACCATCACTCGTGTTCGGTTAGGACTCCTGTATGCGTGAACGGCAAGTTTAGGTGTCCGGGTATGCTATTTCCTTTCTGTTGAACCGACTTTGTACAACCCTAAGCCCCTCCGGTATCTATATAAACCAGAGGTTTAGACCGAAGACAGGATCATAACATTGATAGGCTAGCGAAGCTAGGGTTTAGCCATTATGATCTCGAGGTAGATCAACTCTTGTAACCCTTATACTCATCGAGTATAATAAAACAGGAGTAGGGTTTTACCTCCATTAAGAGTGCTTGAACCTGGGTAAACACGGTGTCCTTTTGACTATTGTTACCATCAATCTGCAGACATACAGCTTTGGCCCCCCTACCCGAGATCTACCGGTTTTGACACCGACAACCATATGCCCACCATATACCTTCCTCAAAACAGCGACCATACCTACCTATTATGGCATTTCCATAGCCATTCTGAGATATATTGCCATGCAACTTTCCATCATTCCGTTTATTATGACACGCTTCATCATTGTCATATTGCTTTCATGATCATGTAGTTGACATTGTATTTGTGGCAAAGCCATCGTTCATAATTCTTTCATACATGTCACTCTTGAGTCATTACACATCCCGGTACACCGCCGGAGGCATTCACATAGAGTCATATTTTGTTGTAAGTATTGAGTTGTAATTCTTGAGTTGTAAGTAAATAAAAGTGTGACGATCTTCATTATTAGGGCATTGTCCCATGAGAGGAAAGGATGATGGAGACTATGATTCCCCCACAAGTCGGGATGAGACTCCGGATGAAAAATAAAATAAAAAAAGAGGCCATAAATAAGAGAAAGACCCAAATAAAAAAATGAGAGAAAAAGAGAGAAGGGGCAATGTTACTATCCTTTTAGCACACTTGTGCTTCAAAGTAGCACCATGATCTTCATGATAGAGAGTCTCCTATTTTGTCACTTTCATATGCTAGTGGGAATATTTCATTATAGAACTTGGCTTGTATATTCCAATGATGGGCTTCCTCAAATATCCCTAGGTCTTCATGAGCAAGCAAGTTGGATGCACACCCACTTAGTTTTTATTTGAGCTTTCATACACTTATAGCTCTAGTGCGTCCATTGCATGGCAACCCCTACTCACTCACATTAATATCTATTGATGGGCATCTCCATATCCCATTAGTATGCCTAGTTGATGTGAGACTATCTTCTCCTTTTGTCTTCTCCAGAACCACCATATTCTATTCGACCATAGTGTTATATCGATGGCTCACGCTCATGTATTGCGTGAAGATTGAAGAAGTTTGAGAACATCAAAAGTATGAAACAATTGCTTGGCTCCTCATCGGGGTTGTGCATGATTTAAATATTTTGTGTGATGAAGATAGAGCATAGCCAGACCATATGATTTTGTAGGGATAGCTTTGTTTTGCCATGTTATTTTGAGAAGACATGATTGCTTTTTTAGTATGCTTGAAGTGTTACTATTTTTATGTCAATATTAAACTTTTGTTTTGAATCTTTCGGATATGAACATCCATGCCACAATAAAGAAAATTACATTATGTTAGGTAGCATTCCACATCAAAAATTCTGTTTTTATCATTTACCTACTCGAGAACAAGCAGGAATTAAGCTTGGGATGCTTGATGCGTCTCCAACGTATCCATAAATTTTTTTTATTCCATGCTATTATATTATCTGTTTTGGATGTTTTATATGCATTTATATGCTATTTTAGGCTATTTTTGGGACTAACCTATTAACTGAGAGCCTAGTGCCAGTTTCTACTTTTTTTACCTGCTTTAGAGTTTCGCAGAAAAAGAATACCAAACGGAGTCCAAACGGAATGAAACTTTCACGATGATCTTTCTTGGACTAGAAGCAAACCAGAAGACTTGGAGATGAAATCGGAGACGTAACAAGGCATCCATGAGGGTGGAGGGCGCGCCAGGGGGTAGCGCGTGCCCCCTGCCTCGTGGGCCTCTCGTGGGTCTCCTGACCTAGTTCCTTCGCCTATATATACTCTTATACCCTGAAAACATCTAGGGGAGCCACGAAACCACTTTTCCACAGCTGCAACCTTCTGTACCCGTGAGATCCCATCTAGGGGCCTTTCCAGGTGTCCTGCCGGAGGGGGATTCGATCACTGAGGGCTTCTACATCAACACCATTACCCTTCCGATGAAGCGTGAGTAGTTTACCTTAGACCTACGGGTGTATAGCTAGTATCTAGATGGCTTCTTCACTCTCTTTGATTCTCAATACCATGTTCTCCTCGATGTTCTTGGTGATCTATTCGATGTAATATTCTTTTGCGGTGTGTTTGCCTAGATCCGATGAATTGTGGATTTATGATCAGATTATCTATGAATATTATTTGAGTCTTCTCTGAATTCTTATATGCATGATTTGATATCTTTGCAAGTGTCTTCAAATTATCGGTTTAGTTTGGCCTACTAGATTGGTTTTTCTTACAATGGGAGATGTGCTTAGCTTTGGGTTCAATCTTGCGGTGTCCTTTCCCAGTGACAGTAGGAGCAGCAAGGCATGTATTGTATTGTTGCCATCGAGGATAAAAAGATGGGGTTTTCATCATACTGCTTGAGTTAATTCCTCTACATCATGTCATCTTACCTAATGCGTTACTCCGTTCTTTATGAAATTGATACTCTAGATGCATGTTGGGTAGTGGTCGATGTGTGGAGTAATAATAGTGGATGCAGAATCGTTTCGGTCTACTTGACACAGAGGTGATGCCTATATTCATGATCATTGCCTTAGATATTGTCATAACTATGCGCAATTCTATCAATTGCTCGGCCGTAATTTGTTCACCCACCATAATATTTGCTATCTTGAGAGAAGCCACTAGTGAAACCTATGGCCTCGGGTCTCTTTTCCATCATATAAGTTCTCTTTTCCATCATACTAGTTTCCAAACTACTATTTTGCAATCTTTTACTTTTCGATCTATAAACCAAAAATACCAAAAATATTTACTTTATTGTTTATCTATCTCTACCAGATCTCACTTTTGTAAGTAACCATGAAGGGATTGACAACCCCTTTATCGCGTTGGGTGCAAGTTATTGATTGTTTGTGCAAGTATTTGGTGACTTGTGCATTGTGTCCTACTAGATTGATACCTTGGTTCTCAAACTGAGGGAAATACTTACTCTACTTTGCTGCATCACCCTTTCCTCTTAAAGGGAAAAACCAATGCAACCTCAAGAGGTAGCACCCGTGATACTCTAGAGTCTTCCCTGTGGCTATATAAGAGTGCCTCGAGTCCTCCTGCACCTCACCCACTCCTCCCTCACTTCACTTGTTCACCGGAATCGCCACATCTCGCCGGAGTTCCCCGTTCGTCCTCGGCCATTGTCAGAGTTCAAGCTACCCCAGCCAAAGCAAGCCTCCCCTCGCTTGTCGGATATCGGGTTCCGGCAAAACCCTTAAGGTTCGAACACTAGGGTGCGCATGAAGATCTCTCCCTACCGAAACATGCCCTCAGCCTCGCCGCGATTTCTGAGCTAGCTCGATGAACAACACAAGAGACACAAGATTTATACAGGTTCAGGCCACCGTTGTGGTGTAATACCCTACTCTTGTGTGTGGTGTCATGGATTGCCTCTTGGGCTAATGATGAACAGTACAAGGGAAGAACAGCCTCGCATGGAGAGGCATTCTTGTGTTTGGTGGTGTGCTTGAGGAGGAACCGATCCGTTCTCTATGGTGGTGGCTAGCTCTATTTATAGAGTCCCTGATCCTCTTCCCAAATATTGAGCGGGAAGGGATCCAACAACGGCCATTTTGAAAGGGGACAACTAGTACAAGCTATCCTGACTAAAGGTGGTCTTTGCCTGCCAAAGGCACTGGTGGTGACGCCGTCTTGGGCTCCACGGTGACCTCCATCCTCCCGTCCTGCTGGTCTTGGTCTCGTTGCATCGATAGGGAAACCTTTGCCTGATGCCTCGATACTCCGTGCCTGCGCTTGCCCCCTTTGCACCAAAGAGGAAACAAGGACACTGCGCGGGCTGGCGCCCGACTGGCGCTCACCTAGTTTTGATCGTCATGGCTTGCATCATGGCATCTTGCGAGGTACCCATTGCCTTGATCTATCCGCCTACTCGCAAGCCTGCCTGGCGAGGCCGCCCCTGAGGAGGCCTTGCATCGCCCGCCCCGCGAGGCTTGGCCCCTCGCGAGGGTCTTGAGTGTTGGTGGATGAAGATGGGTCGTACTGGGCCACTAGTTCAGCCACGCTGCAGGCCGCAGGCAGGCAAGTCTGGGGACCCCCGTTCCTAGAATGCTGACAGTAGCCCCCGGGCCCAAGACGCGCTTGGGCTTGGCTTAGCAGTGAAGCCAAAGGGCATGTGCGGAGTGCCAGGACCCCAACAGCCTGCGGCCTTGGTCGACTTGTGGCGACTGATTGGACGTGGGCGTCTCCGCTTCCCCACGCTGCCCCAATATCCTCCTGGCTAGGCAGGCATGATGCCTTACACAGTTATTTCCTCCTCACTGGGAGCGTGCTTCCTATTCCCCCCTCTTCCTCAAATCTCTGCTTCCGCTCCCAATCTGACTTGAGCTCCGCTCCCACCATAGCCATGGCGTCAGCTAGCAAGGAGAAGGGAAAGAAGCCTCTGTCCTCAACCAGTTCGTCCCCGACAATCGAGCCGCCGTTGGCCGGTCGCTGGTGCTCAACCTGGAGGCCCTGGGCAAGGTCTGCCCTGTGCTCGCTTCCAGCTTCAACGAGTGCGGAAAGACGATGGCTTGGCCTGTGTCCCACGCCTCCATTGATAGGACAGTCACTGAGGTTCGATTCTTCGTCAACGCCCTATGGGCTGCCTGGTTCCCCCTTTTTCCGCCTTCTTCAATGCAGTGCTCTCCCATTATCAGATCCATATGATATATCTTGATCCTCAATCCATTACCCTTCTTGCCGTCTTCGCCTTTGTTTGCGAAGCCATGGTGGGCATTGCTCCTTCCATCGCCCTCTTGCACCACTTCTTCTCGCTGCGCTTGACCGACCCTTCGTAGTGCTCGGGGTGCGTGAGCTTCCAGGCCGTGGCAGAGACGGTCACCTAGGGGATTGATTTTGACCTCCCGCCGTCCACTGTGGGTTCCAGACCCGGTGGCTGTATGTGGATGTCGGAATACTCAGCCCTCTGCTCTCGCCTCTGTCATTACCTGCTGTCCCCAATCCCGGCTGGGTCCACGAGAGACTCATGAGCCCCCGGCTCTCCTTCATCCGGTATCGACTGAGGAGGTTGAGAGATCTCAGCATGACAGCGCCCCGGGTGGTGAAGGAGTTCCTCCAGTGTCGCATTGCTCCTCTCCAGCGCCATTTCCAACCGATGTGGGCCCTGACGGGCGACCAGGACCGCATGAGGCTTCAGGAGACGAAACTGGCGCCCGAAGCGCTGAAGAAGGTGCATGAGGTCTTGACTGGTGACCCCTCATCGGGCGATATACGGCACGGGGTTAGCCTCCTGTATCTCTGCTCGAACAGGGCTGAGTTCGCAGGACAGATGCCTCTCTTCGATGAATGGGGGTTGCATCTAGTCGGCCTTGCGGGGCCTCGCGAGAATCCCGTCGCCATGGCTCCCTTCCACACCGCCAGCACCGATCTTGCCCCAAGAGTGGGCGCAGGGAGGCAAGCATTGCTTGAGGTTGGAGGCTCGGGTGTCGTGGCACCTATGCCGCACGGGGTTCCCGAAGTGTCGTCCTCCGGAGCTCATGAAACCCGCCTTGAGGTAGCCGTTGATGGGGGGGACGCAACCCACGGCTAATCAGGATGGAGCTCCCTAGGCCTCGGCAAGCCATCGGGAGGTGGTGCCTGATCGCTCCTCCCAGCTTGGCGCCCCTGAGGTTGGCCGCCTGAGTGCTTCTTCACCCGTGCCACATGCTGGTCCTCACGTCGAGCTCCTGGATCGGTTCCGCGTGGACTTCGCCGCACTCCGCAAAAGTAAGGAGTCTTCGAGTTGTAGTGGTCGCACCTTCCGACCACTGAAGCATAGGAAGTACTTCTCCATAGATGAGTAAGTACCTCATTCTTGCAATTCTTCAATCGCTGCTCCCTTTCCAGACTGTGACTTTTCAGGATTCCTCCTACCAAGCCTGCGGAGTCTCCCAAGAAGCAACTTCCTCCGACTTCGCCTTCATCGCTAGCCTTGAGCGTCCCGAGCCTGCATGCTGCCCCTAACGCGGGGTCAGCCGGAGAAGCAAGCCTGCCCGCAGGGTATCTTGAGCATATGCCCTTGCCACCTTTCCTTTGCGACCTCGCCTGGAGCGTGTCCAGCCTGCCCAAGGCTCCTCCTCTGATCATGGACGGCAAATGGTTGGCGTTGATCCTTGGCTCTTCTTCGGGGGATGGGCCTGCGCCGGTCCGGATCCCTTAAGGGGCCTGGCCAGCGATCGTGGTGGCGCCAGCCCCTAGCCCCCTGCCAAGAGGGGGCGAACCGCTTCACGGCCCGCCGACAGCGTCGGCGGCGAAGGACGACATCGATAACATGCTCAAGCTTGCGCGAGAGCGAAGCATCATCCACCACGAGTTCCTCCGGAAGGCGATGGACGCAATGGGCCAGCTTGGTGGAGAGCTTGCGGATGTGGACGCGTGCCTTGAAGCTGAGGGCCTGCGGCTGATTGAGGAGCGACACAAGCTGAAGGTGGCCATCAACCTTGAGCACCACCAGCGCGAGCTTGACAATGCGAAGGCCGAGGTGTCCCTTGCGACCTCACGAGTGGCCTACTTCCAGGCTTTGGAGGAGGCTCGAGAGGCAGATTATCATCGCGAGATTGCAGAGAAGCGCGCGTGGGAGCTCCAAGCCTGGAGCGCCTCCTTGCAGCAGCAAGTGGAGCTGCGTTAGGCCTGCCTTGCATCGCTGAAGGGGACGCATGTCGAGGAGGAAGAGCTCCGAAGGCGCGAGGAAGCGCTGACGTCGGAGGCCGCTGAGCACAATCTTGACCTTGAGCGGTTGGAGACGAGGGAGCACTAGGTTACCCAGGCAGAGGAAAAGGTTGGCGCGCGCGAGGCTTGAATCTAGGAGGAGGTCGACCGCCGCGTGGCAGAGGCTCGCGCAGATCTTGTGAGCAGGTATGACTTGAAGCTAAAGATGGTTGAGGCCGAAGTTGCGGGCAGGACTGCCGCCCTGAGGTCCAAGCTGACTGAAGCGGAGTGGCGCGCGAAGGCCTCCGCATCCGCCCTGGTCTTGGCATAGACTGAGTTGGCCTCCACCCGTGCCGAGCTGCTTCTTCTTCAACAACGGGTTGAGGACGCCGAGTCCATCACGAAGCAGAACAAAGAGGAAATGCTTCAACGGCAGACACTGGAGCACATGCACGGCCCCATGCTCCAGCAACTCAGGAACAGGGCCAACACAGCCCTGGGCAATATCTGTGATGAGGACGCCCCGCATCCTCACATGACCAACTATGCCAGTCATCTCCGCTTCTTTACTGATGTGGTGACACGCCTGGAGAATCGCTCCATGAGAGCTCGCCAACTTGTCGAGGAGAGGAGCCACAGCCTGCTCGGGCATGCATTTTCCCACGTCTTCAGCCATCTTCAGAACACTGATCCTCACTTCGACTTTGATGCCATCATCGCCCCCGTGCCCGAGGCCATCCGGGGCAACCTGGCGCGGTGGGTGGAGGACAACATGGATGCGCTTGTTAGGGCCTTTTGCTTCTGACAATGACGGGGTGGTAGTCGCGGCGGATGGTGGCGACATGGTTAATGGCGGTGACGGCAGCGCCAATGATGGTGATGGTGACGCCAGTGACAACGACAGCGGCGCCAGCGATGCTTCTGGAGGCGACCGGGAGGGTGCGGTGAGCGACATGTCTCACTCATACTGTGTTTCCCTGCTGTTTATCTTGAATACAAAAGCTTGGGCGCGGCCCTGAAGGTTGTAAGAGCATTTTGGGAGGGGAAGCCCCTCATGTAAAAAGATTTTCGTCCATACGCTTTTAGGAACGATGTTGAACATGCGCCTACATGATTCTACGGGCCCTGCGGTGAGCTAGTTGCTGTAGTTAACCTTTAGCCCGGACAAGTGATGAATAGGCTTGCAAGGCCGTGAGCCTCCGAGGGTCCTCTGAGGGACCTGCTGGCCAAGTGGTGAGGGCCTCGTGAAAGTGAGTGCCGGCCGCGGGACGGCATGCGCGTGTGCGTTTGGCCCAGCACCGCCCGCGAGAGGCTCGCAAGGGGGAGGCAGCTAGTGCGAATTCCAAACTAGGGCAGAAAACAGAACGCGGGAAATCACACGAACAAGACAAGACACCCCCCCCCCCCGCGTGCATACGCAAATGCAAATTCAATTTCAACTTAAATTCGAAGCAAGGAAGCTCGACCACAGAAAGGGAGGCAAAAAGCTAAAGGCCGCGTCCGGCACCTAGTCTAGTCTTCGATGTCTTCTCACCAGTGCGGAGCTAAGTGCTACCACTAGGCATGGGAGGGAGCCCCGAGGCCCGAGGGTGGCTCTCCGGAGACTCCGGGGCGTGTACAGCCCCAACTCATTATTACGTGAGAGTGTCACGGGTGGCGAGCTTCACAAGCACTGGGCCATCTTCACAGGCACCGGGCCTTGCTTCATATCACCAGATGAGGGCCCCGCCTTCCGGCACCCTCGACCACCATTGACGGCAGTCGGAGACCAAGGACGACGCCAATGGGGCAAAGGGGACGCCAGCGGTGTCCTCGGCGACCACGGGTCCTCTGCCGGGGGTAGGCTTTGCAGCACCTCCCCGACAGAGGGCCTACCTCCGGGGGTCGCCTTGCTCCGTGCACCGTGGGGAGGTGCCAGGCTCCTGGCCCCTCTCCTGCAGCCCCCAGTGCGCTCCTCCTGGCGGAAGGGTGGCTACTGAGCTGGGCCAGCCGCCCGCTCTAGTGACCTGAACCTCCTGCGACCCATGGTTAGCATAAGCTTGCTCCTGGGGAATTAGCAGTACCCGGTAGCTGCAGCTATCAGTGCGGTGGTGAGGCTTCCTTGAGGCTCTTGAAAAGGCTCGGCTTCTGGCGTCTCTTCCTCCCAGCCTGACCCGAGGAAAGATCCAGGGTCGTCTTCCAGCGCGTACTCCCGGTCCACCATGTGGGGCATGTAAGCCTCTGAGGTCGCCGCCTTGTAGACTTTGCTGTAGTGCCCCACGCTCCATGTGGCCTGGCCTAATGCGCCGTCTAGAGGATGGTAGGGCGGCGGCCTGCCTGGGCCGTAGGCAGAGATGCGCTTGCCCTCGTCCATCGAAGGTGGTGCAGGTGTAGCCTAACGCCCGGTGCCAATGGTTGAGCTGGTGTTGATGAAGCCTTGGGGCGCGCCTGAGGGTGCACGAGCGCGGATAGGCCCGCCGCGTGATCCGACCGGGGCCTGGGGTGTCAGCTGGAAACAAAAGGGAGGTGCCCCCGAAGATGCAGCATCCAGGAGCTCGGCAACGCGCTCCAGTAGCACGTCTCTGCCACTCTCCTGCAGCCTGCACCGCAGCAGCTTCCGAGCCATAGTGAGAGCGGCCCTCATGTTCGCTTGTTCCTGTCGGGTGTGCGGCGCCGTGGACGCGGCATGGCTTGAGGCCCTTGCGGCTGATCGCACCTGCCGCGGAGTAAGGGCAGGCAGTGCTTGACCGCGTTGCCCGTTGAGGGAGTCCCGGATTAGGGGGTGTCCGGATAGCCGGACTACCATCATCGGCCGAACTATCATCGGCCGGACTATCATCATCGACCGGACTCCAAGACTATGAAGATACAAGATTGAAGACTTCGTCCCGTGTCCGGATGGGACTTTCCTTGGCATGGAAGGCAAGCTTGGCGATACGGATACGTAGATCTCCTACCATTGTAACCGACTCTATGTAACTCTAGCCCTCTCCGGTGTCTATATAAACCGGATGGCTCTAGTCCGTAGGACAACAACAACCATTACAATCATACCATAGGCTAGCTTCTATGGTTTAGTCTCCTTGATCTCGTGGTAGATCCACTCTTGTAAACATCCACAATATCAATATCAATCAAGCAGGACGTAGGGTTTTACCTCCATCAAGAGGGCCCGAACCTGGGTAAAATATCGTGTCCCTTGTCTCCTGTTACCATCCGCCTAGACGCACAGTTCGGGACCCCCTACCCGAGATCCGCCGGTTTTGACACCGACATTGGTGCTTTCATTGAGAGTTCCTCTGTGCCGTCACCGATAGGAAGGATGCCGCTTCCCGTCTTCAAGGACGGCATCTTCGCCGATGGAGCCTTGGCTGCCGGCCAAACTATCCGGCTGGGAGGTTTTCTTATGACCGCCTATCCGGCCACCGCTTCAACGATGACCTCTCGTGTCATCGAGAGAAATCTTCACGTCAACTCGGAATTCGCCGAGCAGTTAGATCCAGCAGAGCTCTCGTCTGTAAACGAACTCTTGGATCAGATCGCCGCCCTGGGAGTCACTACAGACTACAATCGGATCGGGCTTAAAACCGATCTGAGAGAGATTAACTCTCCCCAGGTTACCCACCACGTCACAGTGGTAGAGGAACATCGTGATGATCCTTCTCCCATATTGAAAACTAGTCGTGTCCAGGCTACCGAACCCTCCATGCCGGATTCCCGCGGAGGAGCGGATTCCGATCAAGCACTGAACATAAAGTCAGGCATCGGACCGGACTCGTTGGACAATGTTCCACTTTCCAAGCTGCCAAATTCGGAAACTTCTCGGCCCTTGAGCCTCGAGATGGGCAGGGTCCCTGACTCAATTAGGCCCACCCGTCCAGATATATGCGATCTATCTCTAATCCGGCAAGAGCCAGCCGAAACAGTACATCATTACTGGGCCAGATTCCTCCTGGTCATGGACCGGATAAAGGACTGCCGAGAGGAAAACGCAATCTCGATCTTTTGCAACAATTGCACGAACAGGGGAATCTTGAATGCCGTCAGCCATCGTGAAATCACACATTTCGCCGACTTGGCATCCATAGTGCGAAAGTACTGTGCCATAGAAAGTTTCTGGAAAACCGAAGATAGGTTTTGGGATAATCCGGCCCCGAACATAGCCCCAGTCCGCAACAAAAGGGTGCATTACACTCAGGCACCAAGTACAAGAACCAAAAAACAGAAGCCCCTTAAAGGGAACGGAACCGTACTGGAGGGATGGCTTAGCAAACCCTGTACAATTCACAGTACCAAGGGTGCCACCCCAACACATAGCCTTCGTGCATGTTGGATATTACGGCGGGTGGCCAAAAGTGGCGAGGAGCTTCTAGCCCCGCGAAACCACACCAACAATACCGATACGGTATCAACAGTCTTCGAGACTTTCGCATCAAACAATATGCGGAAACGAGTGATCCACAGCCTTGCCGAAGTCTACCAAGTAGCAACAACAAATCCTTGGAGCGACGCGGCCATCACCTTCAACGCCAGCGACGAACCTAAATTCCGAACAGCCCGAACACCAGCCGCATTGGTCCTCAGTCCAATAGTGGACAGCCTTCGACTTACCAAGGTACTCATGGATGGCGGCAGCGGATTGAACCTCATTTACGAGGAAACTCTTCAAAAAATGGAAATAGACTGGAGCCGCATTGAGCGAAGCAGCACAACCTTCAGAGGAATAATCCCTAGCCGGGAAGCACGCTGCACCAGAAAAATCACACTCGATGTGGTGTTCGGCTCGCTGGGAAATTACAGGTCCGAAGAAATCACGTTCCAAGTGGCCCCGCTCAGCAGCGGATACCACGCTATATTAGGACGAGAGGCGTTCACAATTTTCCAAGCCGTACCCCATTACAGGTACATGAAGCTCAAAATGCCTGGGCCCGGCAGGATAATCACTCTCGTTAGTGATCCGGACATAGCACTCCGCACCGAAAACAAAACAGCCGCATTAGCCCTGGAGGCACTATCCGAAGCCCTAGCGGCAGAGGAACTCACCGCGCTGCACGCTACGGTGCACAGAGATGACGTGATACTCGATAAGAGATCCAAGTCCACCTCCTTTAAACCAGCAGACGAAATTATAAAATTCCAGGTCCACCCAACGGACCCGACAAAGATGGCCTCCATCGGGGCACAGTTGAACCCTGATGTAGACGCCGCGCTGCGAGAATTCCTTCGGGAAAATTGGGACATTTTCGCCTGGCATCCTTCAGATATGCCAGGAATCCCTCACAGGCTGGCAGAGCATAGCCTAAACATCCTAAAAGGGTTCAAGCCAGCCAAACAGGCTCTTCGACGATTTTCCGAACCCAAAAGACAGGCAATGGGAGAAGAACTAGCCAAACTATTGGAAGCCGGATTCATTAGAGACATCAAACATCCGGATTGGCTAGCAAACCTGGTAATGGTACCAAAGAAGGACAGATCCTGGCGCCTATGTGTCGATTTCAAAGACCTAAATAAAGCCTGCCCAAAGGATCCCTTCCCCCTCCCCCGCATCGACCAAATCATCGATGCCACTTCAGGGCACGATTCATTGTGCTTCCTGGACGCATACTCCGGCTATCATCAACTCAAGATGGCAGAAGCGGATCAAGCCGCAACGGCGTTCATTACTCCATATGGACCATTCTGCTTCAACATGATGCCCTTCGGACTTAAAAACGTCGGTGCAACATATCAGCGCATGATTTAGACATGTCTGGCTACCCAGATCGGCAAAACAGTAGAGGCATACGTAGACGACGTAGTCATCAAAACCAAACACGTCGAAACTCTAGTAGACGACTTGAGGGTCACATTCAACAACCTCCGAGCATATGACATCAAGCTGAACCCGGAAAAATGCATTTTCGGCGTACCAGCCGGAAAGCTCTTGGGCTTCATTGTATCCGGTAGAGGAATTGAAGCAAATCCGGCCAAAATCCGAGCCCTATCACAGCTGGATATTCCAAAAAACCTGAAACAGATCCAGAAATTGACTGGATGCATGGTGGCTCTCAGCCGCTTTATCTCCCGCCTAGGAGAAAAGGCATTGCCCCTCTATCGCCTCCTCAGGCACACCGAACACTTCGAGTGGACGGATGCTGCCACTGCTAGACTCGAAGAAATAAAGGCCATATTGGCAACGAATCCGGTCCTGGCTGCGCCCAACCTGGGCGAACCTATGTTGTTATACATCGCGGCAACACATCAAGTAGTAAGCGCGGTGCTCGTCGTAGAACGAGAGACAGAAGGGCATAAATTCCCTCTTCAAAAACTAGTGTACTACGTATCCACTGTTTTAACCCCCTGCAAGTCCCGTTACCCGCACTATCAAAAGATAGCGTATGCGGTGTTCATGGCATCCTGGAAGCTCCGACACTACTTTCAAGAGTGTTCGATAACAGTGGCCTCCGAAGTACCCCTAAATGACATTATAAATAACCGCGACACAACGGGCAGGATTGCAAAATGGGCCATTGAGCTCTTACCATTCGACATAACTTACAAACCCCGGCGTGTCGCTGAGTGGACTGAAGCCGAACTCCCTAAAGAATACGGCGCATACTCCAATTGGATTATGCATTTCGACGGCTCCAAAATGTTGGCCGGATTGGGGGCTGGCATCGTACTAACGTCCCCAACCGGGGACAGAGTCCAATACGTACTTCAGATAATGTACACGGACTCCAACAACGCAGCTGAATACGAGGCCCTCTTACATGGCCTCCGGATGGCAATCTCCATGGGCATCCAACGCCTAGAGGTGCGCGGGGACTCAAACCTCGCAATATCCCAAGTAAATGGAGACTTTGACGCCAAGGATCCAAAAATGGCAGCCTATCGCAACGCTGTCCTTAAAATGTCAGCTCGGTTCGAAGGACTTGAATTCCACCACATAGCCAGAGATAATAACCAAGCGGCCGACGTATTGGCACGCATCGGCGCAAAACGTGACGCTGTACCTCCAAATATCTTCCTGGAACGGCTGTTCAAGCCATCCGTACTATGGGAAGAGGAGTCCGAAAATAACAAACTGGAGGCGGCCGCAGAGCAATCTGACATAACCGGCGATCCAGCCGATGAAACAACACCCTCAGCTCACGACCTAATGGCAGTAATCGCCCCATGGACAGAGCCGTTCCTAGCCTACTTGCTTAGGCAGGAACTCCCCGAAGACCATAATGAGGCCCGCTGCATAGTCCGGCGATCTAAAGCCTACAAGGTCCATGAGGGAGAACTCTATAAGAAAAGCACAACCGGAGTCCTTCAAAGGTGTATCTCCGAAGAGGAAGGGCGAGACCTTCTGGCTGAAATTCACGCCGGACTAGGCGGACACCACACCGCAGCCCGGGCCCTTGTAGGAAAGGCATTCCGTACATGATTTTATTGGCCGACGGCCCGGGCAGATGCTCAGGACTTAGTCCAAAGATGCGTCGGTTGTCAGCTCTTTTCTAATCAGAGCCACATGCCACCCACCGCCCTCAAAACTATACCCATTACCTGGCCGTTCGCAGTCTGGGGGCTTGACATGGTTGGACCACTTAAAGGGGGAACCCACAAGCAAAGGTACCTATTGGTCATGGTGGATAAATTCACCAAATGGATAGAGGCCAAGCCAGTTAAAACGGCAGAGTTCGGACCAATGATAGACTTTATATCCGGGGTAGTACACCGTTATGGTGTCCCCCACAGCATCATCACCGATAATGGCACGAACTTCACGGCCGATGAGGTTAAATCATGGTGCAAAAATATGGGCATCAAGCTCGATTACGCTTCAGTCTATCATCCTCAAACCAACGGTCAAGTGGAACAAGCAAATGGTCTAATAATGAGCGGCATCAAACCCAGACTAGTGCAGTCCCTTACGAAATCTGACACGCACTAGTTAGAGGAGCTCGACTCCGTACTCTGGGGGCTGCGGACAACGCCTAACCGTACTACCGGATTCACACCATTTTTTATGGTATACGGCGCAGAAGCAGCTTTGCCCTACGACATCATTCATGACTCACCTCGAGTGCGCATGTACGAAGAAAGAGAAGCCGAGTTGGATCGGCAGGACAGCTTGGACGCATTGGAGGAAGAACGCAACGTCGCCAAGGCTCGTTCCGCATTCTATCAGCAGCAGGCTCGAAGATACCAAAGCATAGAAGTACGGGCCAAGACTTACAACGTTGGCGAACTGGTTCTACGCCTGCCGGACAAGAAAAAGGACAAGCTCAAGCCCAAATGGGAAGGCCCCTTCATCATTGATAAAGTCTTGACCGGCGGAGCGTACTGTCTACGAAATGCGTCGGATAACCGACTCGAGCCGAACCCATGGAACGCAGCCCGCCTCCGAAGATTCTATGCCTAGCGCCGGACTAAGAGTTCGTCCCTTTCCCCCCTTGCAAAATTTTTTTACTTCAGCTGCCTTTTGTTTATCTTTTTCTTCTCAACCCCATTCATCAAAGCCTTAAAAGGCCTACTTGTGCATCGATCGCGCGCAATTGATGTGCTATCCGCACTCATTATACCTGGGGGCTTCTTTACCAGAAACTTAATTATAAGGGCTTCATGCCCAGCACATGTGTCAAGCCTCCACATGTACCTTTTATTCACCATTATATGCATCGATATGACTTAAGTTTTGGCCAAGCTGGGTTGCCTGGCTCCTGTGCTTACCCCTACATTCCCGATTGTTCGGCTAGGAGGTAAAGGGAGCACCTCTGCGATTGTTACTGCCGGGTCAGCCGGATGTGTACCTCAGACTGGGTGAAGCCGAAAGCTAGCGTTCTTAAGGGAATATTCGGTCGGTGACTTAAAAGATGATTTTTTATCCACTTATTTATCTGCCCCCAGATGTTTTTCTGCTTTTTTCGCAGTCCGGACATGCACTTTAGGGCATGCCACCCCCAGAGGAAAGGAACCCTTAACGGAACTATTCTCCCTGGAAGATGTTTCTTACTACCCATGTAATATAACATAACTAGTTGGGCACTTGTCTGATAAAGCACTAATGACCCCTACGCCTGGTCTCCATGCATACCCCGGTTGTTTCATAACCGAGAAGGTATTTGGACACACTCCGGACTCTAGGGTCCCGAGGTCGAAGCGAAAAGGTCGGCAAAGACAAACGATCTACAATCCGGCTAGAAGGCATTTTATATGTCATTTTATAATACATTGTCAAATCGACTGATTGTATTCTTCCTCAATCCCGTCTAACAGGTTGTCTAATTTACAGTCCTGTTGGGAAAATTTAGCGGCCAACTCTACTTGGCCGTATACTAAACTCACAGGGATCTCCTTCCCATCGGGCCCCACAGGTCCGACTTCGGCCATGTGGTTGGGATCCGCCTTCTTGTACCGCGTCTTTACCATGGCCCAGGCCTCCCTGGCACCTTGGCGGCAGGCCGAAATCTTCCATAAATGGAAGCGCTGCCGCACTCCCTGAAGCTTCTCCGCAAGCTCCCCAAGACCCTCGGGTAAGGAGAAGGCTGGCCATAAAGCCTGGATGACGCCGCTCATTGCCTGCCGAACTCGTTCGGTCAGTTGCAACAATTCGGGAAGTTGATCACCCGTTGATACGGGCATCTCCTCCGCAGGGCGACCTGTGAGCATACCTGCAGACATATTTTATCAAATTGACTTCCTTGCTGAACTCTTCTTTTCAAAGGAGTTCGCTCAAGCACTTACTATATATGCCGCGACGAAGCCGCTGATTCTCCTTAACGGAGCCCGACAGCTCGGCCCGAACGCCTTTTAGCTCTTCTCCAAGCTGGGCATGGGCATCTTGGAGCTTGTTTCTTTCATGCTATACCTTATGCAGCACCCTCTCGCCGGCCTTTAGTTGGCGCAGAAGTTCTTGCCAGTCCGGATCTTGTCCGGCAGCACCTGCAACATCATTTTTTAGACTTGTGCAAAGGCCAAATGCTACTTATCTTTCTAAAATAATGCGTTACCAGGAGAGGTCCCTGTTTTTCCTCCTGCGCCAGAGAGTGCGGCCTCAAGTTGGGCCTTGCACTCTTGCAGCTCCTGAGACAGTTGGGTATTCTTCTCGGTAAGATCCTGCGTTTCATATGATCCATAAATCAGTTAATATAACTACTTTAAGTCTCGGGGGCTACTAGCATATACAACTATTAAATTCTCTTACCCGTATGTCTTTTACATACTGCTCCGTGGCTCTGGTAAAACCAACTTAAGCAGCACGAAGGTGCGCGTCCCCCGCGTTAAAGGCATTCAATGCCTCGGGGGAGAAGCACGCGTCACGAAATACTGTCCGGCGGCGCCTGTGATTCATGGCACTCTCCACCTCAGGCTTGGTGGCGGACAGTCTGTCGGCATCCTCCGTCAGAGGAACGTCCGGCTCGCGCCTTGCGCTCGCCACCCCCTCCAGACCAGGTGCTGGAGCCTGGCTGGTAGAGGTTGGATTGGCAACCTCCACGCCCGCAGTCCGGCGGGCGCTTTTTTCCCTACAAAAGTCATGAGCACTCAAACGCTTCCTAGGACATTGCTCTAAATAATGAATTGTGAGCTACACCTTTGCGGCGATGTTTCAGTCCGCGCCGCGCTCCTCTTCCGCCTACTGGTCCGGACTGGCCTTTGTTGGTCAGCCACCGCGGGCTTGGCTTCTTGCCCTAGGGGCGCCTCCTGCACAGCGCCATCATATACGGTGGTCAGAAATAAGCAAGGAAGGAATGACGGTGTCAGGACTTCGGTCGCAATCACCTGGGAAGCCGGATATAGTCCGGGATAGTCGGCCGTGATGGCGACTAAAGCATTGTCCATGCTGAGCTGGTGGAACACCCCATCGATTAGCTCCACCTTTATGTCCGGATCCTCTTCGGAGGCCGGATCTCGGGATCTCTCTGGATCCTCGGGCTACGGAGCTGGACTTAGCATGTCCTCCACGATCCGACGCAGTTCCTGCGTCGAAAGAAGAACACAATATAAGAAACTTAAGTTTCAAAAAGCATGGGTCGGGCACGCAGAGTGTTCGCTTACCCAAGGCCGGGGATTATTCATGGAGAACCCATTTAACGGGTTCGTCCGAAGGAAATCCTCCTTCTCCCCCTTATACAGGCCGGACAGGATCGTCACCAGGTCTTCGACCGAATCCGGCCCTTTGCGGCCATGACGGGTGGCATCGTCCTCCCCTTTAAAATCCCACATGGGGTGGCCCCTGTATTGTAGTGGCTGCACCCCCCGCATAATGCATGTTGCCATGACTCCAATCATGGTCAACCTGGAATGGGCTAGTAACCTTATTCGGCCCATCAAATAATGGACGCTCTTGTCTTCCTCCAGTTGGGGGCTCCGCGGAAGCCAACTAAGGCGTTTCTTCAGAGGAGCATTGCTAAACTCCGGGAGGCCGATCCGAACAGGGTCCGGCAGCGGAGCGTCTTCTATATAAAACCATCCCGAAGACCAGTCTTCGGACGCCTTCTTAGGGGTTCCGGATGGATATCCGGTCCCGGCAATGCGCCATATTTTGGCGCCGCCCACTTGATATATGGACCCCTCGTGAGAGCGGGGTACAAGGCAGAACAACCTCTTCCACAGCGTGAAATGGGGCTCGACGCCCAGGAATAGCTCGCAAAGAGCTACGTAACCCGCAATATGCAGGATTGAGGCGGGCGTCAGGTGATGAAGCTGGAGTCCGTAGAACTCCAGGAGCCCGCAGAGGAATGGATGTACAGGAAATCCGAGCCCCCTTATCAGATAGGGGACGAAGCATACCCGCTCCCCTTTGTTGGGACTTGGGGTAACCTCTGCTTGCTTCCCACCTTTGTAGGTGGCCAGCCCAGCTCGAACCGGAACCATAAAGGCCGGAGGGAGATATCCCCCCACTTGGAGCTTCACCAGCTCGTTGTGCGGAACAGAGCATCTCCTCCAATCTCCTGGCAAAGGGCTGGGAGCGCGAGAAGAGGAGTCACGTTGACGGTCCATGATGGAATGGATTCTTGGTCGAAAGCGCTCCGATGAGTATTTGCGGGAGGAAGATGGTGATTTGGATCTGGATTCTTGCCTCCCTTATAGGCAGATTATTCGCACAACTAGGGGGTAAAACATAAAAGACACCCTGGCTTTTCACATTCGCGCGACGCGTGGAAGAAGGCCATTATTGGGCGTGGAAGCCAAGACGCTCAACATTGATGAGGAAGTCGGACACTATTCGGCAGGTACGTAGAACTTGAAGAAGAACCCGCCTTGCAACGCCGAAGACTACACACATGCTGGACTTATCGTCATTGAAGCCTGGTTCGGGGGCTACTGAGGGAGTCCCGGATTAGGGGGTGTCCGGATAGCCGGACTACCATCATCAGCCGAACTATCATCGGCCGGACTATCATCATTGACCGGACTCCAAGACTATGAAGATACAAGATTGAAGACTTCGTCCCGTGTCCGGATGGGACTTTCCTTGGCGTGGAAGGCAAGCTTGGCGATATGGATACGTAGATCTCCTACCATTGTAACCGACTCTATGTAACCCTAGCCCTCTTCGATGTCTATATAAACCGGATGGCTCTAGTCCGTAGGACAACAATAACCATTACAATCATACCATAGGCTAGCTTCTAGGGTTTAGTCTCCTTGATCTTGTGGTAGATCCACTCTTGTAAACATCCACAATATCAATATCAATCAAGCAGGACATAGGATTTTACCTCCATCAAGAGGGCCCGAACCTGGGTAAAACATCGTGTCCCTTGTCTCCTATTACCATCCACCTAGACGCACAGTTCCGGACCCCCTACCCGAGATCTGCCGGTTTTGACACCGACACCCGTGCCCCGCAGCGTTCTGCGGCATGCAGGCTGCCTGAGGCGTGGGGTTGAGGTCACCTTGGGCAGGCGGCATGGCACGGGCGTGCACGGGCATGGCACGGGCATGACCCAAGAAAGGTTCGAACTCTGGGGCATGCGCGAAGAACTCAATCTCTCAGCCCACCAACTCGTCGCTCTCATGGCCTAGCTCAACAGATGAGAAAGGAAAGAGGCACGACCGTTTACCCAGGTTCGGGACACCCTGCGGTGTAAGGCCCTACTCCTGCTTTGGGGTGGATTGGCCTCGCGAGGGGCTAAGGATGAACTAGTACAGAGGGAGAACAACCTCAGGAGGTCAGTTCTTGTGTTGGTGTGAGCTAGTGAGGATTTGGGTTCTCCCGCCTCCTACGGTGGTGGCTAGGCTATATTTATCGAGGCCTCGGTCCTCTCCCAAAATGTGGGCGGGAAGGGATTCCACAACGACCAGTTTGAAAGGGGACAAGAAGTACATCATATCCTGATGAAAGGTGGTCTTCGTCTGTGTCGGATTTCGGGTTCCAGCAGACCCTTGAGGTTCGAACACTGGGGTGCGCGCGGAGATCACGCCCTCAGCCTACCCATGTTTCACCGCCTCGCAAGGATCTAAACTACTCGAAGAACAACACAAGGGATGCAAGATTTATACTGGTTCAGGCCACCATTGTGGTGTAATACCCTACTCCAGTTTGTGGTGTGTGGATTGCCTCTGGGGCTGATGAGGAACAGTACAAGGGAAGAACAGCCTCGTGAGGGTCTATTCTTAGTGGGTGCGATGAACTGCTAGGGGAGTTCTATCGCCTTTCTCTCTCTCTCTGGTTGATCTCTATCTTGTTCACTCTCTGCGATCCGATCCCCCCCTCTACCGTGGGGGTGGCTAGTCCTATTTATAGGCGAAGGCCCCGGGCCTCTTCCCAAATATTGAGCGGGAAGGGCGCCAACAATTGGCCATTTTGAAGGGGAACATCTAGTACACTTATCCTGACTAAAGTTGGTCCTCGCCTGCAAAAGACCCTGACGATGATGCTGGCTTGGGCTCCACAATGACCTCCGTCCTGCCGTCATGCTGGTCTTGGTCCTGTTGCACCGAAATGGTTGCCTTTGCTTGATACCCTTGCCTGCGCTTGCCCCCTTTGCACCAAAGGGGAAACAAGGACTCTGCACAGGCTGGCGCATGCCTGGCGCCCGCTTGCGCCCTGGTCGTCATGGCTTGCGTCATGGGCACCTCGTGAGGTACCCCGCCTTGATCTCTCCGCCTCCTCGTGAGCCAACCTGACGAGGCCATGCCTGAGGAAGCCTCCTGTCGTCCACCCCGCGAGGCTTGGCCCCTCGCGAGGGTCTTGAGCATGTGTTGATGAAGATGGGCCGTGCTGGGCCACTCCTTGAGCCACGCCGCAGGCCGAAGGCAGGCAAGTCTAGGTACCCCCGTTCCCAGAACACCAACAGCCTGTAAAGCTTCTTCCCGTGATGCCATGGTGGGCTTGGTGATGACATCCGTCCTACCGCCCTGGTGGTCTTGGTCTTGTAGCACGGGAACAGAAACCTTTGGTTGATTCCTCGGGACTCCACGCCTGCGCTTGCCTCCTTAGCACCAAAGAGGAAACCTGCTGCTCTGCGCCTGCTGGCGCCCGCCTGGCCTTGATCGCCATGGCTTATGTCACCTCAACCTCATGAGGTGAGCGCCTGCATAGGAATCTCCGCTCCTCAGAAGCCAGCCTAGGGAGGACGCTCCCTCCGAAGGTCTTGGCGTCGTCCACCTCGCAAGGCTTGGCTCCTCACGAGGGTCTTGTCTTGTCGACGATGAAGATGGGCCATACCAGGCCGTTGATGGAGCCACGCCACGGGCCGCAGGCAGGCAAGTCTAGGTACCCTGGTTCCCAGGACGCCGATAGTAGTCCCCGGGCCCCAGGCGCTCTCGGACTTGGCTTCGAGGCAAAGCCAAAGGGCAAGGGAGAAGCGCCGTGGGCCCCAACCACCTGCGAGCCGAGTCGACACATGGTGTTGGATGGGACATGGGCGTCTCCACTTCCCCACGCCGCGTCGGCAACTGTCAGACTTGACGACTGCCTGTTGCGAACGCGGCCCAGCCATCATTGCCCATTGCGCTCATCCTCTGCTTCCCCCCTTTCCTGTGAGCTTGTACCTCCTTCACTAGACTTTGCGCCCGCGCCAATACACTTCTGTCGCCATGGCTCCAAGGTTGAAGAAGAAGGGGAAAGCTCGCGCGCCTGCGGAATCCCTGCCGGGGTTGGAACCCGCGCTCAGCCGGTCGACAGTGATCAACCAGGAGGGACTGGATAAGGTCCGCCCGGCCCTCGCCGCCGATTTTAACGAGTGGAAGGCGACGATGGTCTGACCTGCCTCTCGGGCCTTGGTCGACATGGAGGCCACCGAGATACCCATTCACCTTCACGCTCTCCTGGCTATCTTGGTCCCCCCTTTCTTTGATTTCTTCAACGGTGCGATCTCGCATTATCAGATCCAAGTGTTGCATCTGAACTCCGGGTCCATCGTCATCCTCACCACCTTTGCCTTTCTATGCAAGGCTATCGTGGGTGTTGTTCTGTCTATGGCCCTGTTCTGCCATTTCTTCTCGCTCCACCTGGTCGACCGCAGATAGTGCTCGGGGTGCGTGGTGTTCCAGGTTGTGGACGCGATATCTGGCTCCGGCATCGACTTCACGCTGCGCCCGGATGTGACGGGATTCCGGAAGCAGTAGGTGTACATGGATGCCATCGTGCACAGCCCCCTACTCCTGCTTCCGCAAGCACCGGCGGAACCAAGCTCTGGCTGGGAACATGAGAAGCTTGTCGACCGACAGCTCACCCGCGTCTAGTCCAGGCTAGCCAAGTTGAAGGAGGCAGGAGTGATGGTGTCGACGGTGGTGAGGGATTTTGTCCAGCGGCGCATCGCCCCACTACAGCGCCACTCTCGCCCAATGTGGGCCTTCACTGGCCCCAATGACCCCATGAGGCTCCAGGTGCCCTCGCTTCCTTCCAAGACCCTACATGGGGTGCTCTAGCTCCTGACGGGCGACCCTGTGCCTGCCGTGCTCCCGGTAGAGGGGTGCCTTTTGTACAACTGCTCGAATGCGGAGGCCTTCACGAAGCAGATGCCCCGCTTTGACACGTGGGGGCTGTGCCCAAATGATCTTGAGGGGCCTCGTGAAAACCCTGTCTTGGTGGCTCCCGTGCTTGTCGATCATGTGGCGCGCTCCCCTGAGGTAGTTGCAGGGGGCGAGCGCCGTTGAGTGCCCCTAAGGTGACCGCTGGAGAGCAGGCATCGTCAGGTGCTCCTGAGGTGACTGCTGGGGAGCAGGTGTCGTCAGGTGCTCCTAAGGTCACTACTGGGAAGCAGGCGCCGTTAGGTGCTCCTGAGGTGACTACTCGGAAGCAGGTGTTGTCAGGTGCTCCCGAGGGGGCAGTCCGCACCCAGCCACGAAGGGCAATGTACCTGCCCTCAGCGTACCCCTTCCGAATCTCGGGGCACTTTGCGAGAGGAAGGGGCTCTAGAGCTGTGGTGGTGGTGCTCCTCGGGCCCTGAAATAGAGGAAGTGGATAGCTGTGGACGAGTAAGTACTTTATCCTCATGGTTCTTCGCGTGGTGCGTCCTTTCTATACTCTGATTCCTCAGGATCCCTTCAGTTGCGGTGGCAAAGCGGCCTGGGGTGTGACCTCCAAAGGCCTTTGGTCCGCTCGCAACTTCGGGCCCCTCGCATCGAGCACCCGCGCAGCACATGGTGCCAATCCGCGAGGCAAAGGCGTTGCAGAAAGGCCGCGAGCCTGTTCTCCCAGCATCCTTCCTCCAAGGCCACTTCTGGGGTACAGGGGGCATGCCAAGAGCTCCTCCATTGGTTCTTATTGGTGGCTGGGTGACCTCGGCATCGGCTTCATCTTCGAGCAGCAGGGCCAGGCGATGCATCCCCTCCATCGAGGCCCGGGAAGCGGTCGAAGGGCTCCAGCCACCAGCCCCCTACTGGAGACGGCCGAGTGGCTCTGTGCCTCTCCGGTAGCTCCTAGCATGGAAGAAGGTCTCGTCTGCGCGCTGGAACTCGCACGTGGGTGCAGCGTCATCCGCCACGACCTTTTCCAGGAAATAGTGAGCGCACTGGGTTAGCTTGGGGGAGAACTTGCTGGTGTCGATGCACGCCTCGAGGCGGAGGGCCTCCGCCTAGCGTGCGAGTGGCATCAACTGAAGGTCACCATCAACCTCGGGCATCTGCAACATGAGTGCGCCCGCACGGAGGCTGCGGAGTCCTTCGCAGCTTCTCATGAGGCCTGCGCCCGTGCTCTGGAGGAGGCCAGGGCCGCTGACCATCGCCGTGAGGCAGCCGAGGAGTGGGAGAGGGAGCTTCAAGCTTCGAATGCTGCCCTTGAGTGGCAGGTCCAGGCGCACATGGATGCCCTGGCGGCGTCACCAAGTGGGGCGGCCATAGACGAAAGGGGGTCCAGGCGCGTGAGGACGCATTGGCGCTTGAGGTCTTGGAGCACAGCCTGGAGCTCGAGCAACTGGAGGTGAGGGAGCGCCAAGTAGCCGCGGCTGAGGACGCCCTTGCCTCTCAGGAGGCTAGGGTCCAGCATGAGGTTGATCAAAAGGTGGCGGGGATCCATGGGGCTCTTGTTGACGAATACCGCCAAAAGATGGGGCTCCAGGATACCTTCTTCCATCAGCGGCAGGTCGAGCTGCAGGGCAGGATTGACGCCCTTAGGGCGAAGCTGGCTATAGCAGAGCGGCGCAAGAAGGCCGCTGAGGAGGCTCGGGCCTCCGCCCAAGCCGAGTTGTCGTCACTTCAGCAGCAGGTCACGGGCGTCATGTCCCTTGTGTAGAAGTCTGTCGGCGTTCAGGGAATGGGGGTCCCCAGACTTGCCTACCTACGGCCTGCGGCGTGTCTCAAGTGGTGGCCCAGTACGGCCCATCTTCATTAGCACAAGACTCAAGACCCTCGCGAGGGGCCAAGCCTCGCGGGGATGACGGTGCAAGGCTTCCTCAAGGACGGCCTCGCCAAGCAGCCTCACGAGGAGGTGAAGAGATCAAGGCAGGGTACCTCGCGAGGTGCTCATGACGCAAGCCATGACGATCGAGACCAGGCGGGCGCCAGCCTGCGCAGTGTCCTTGTTTCTTCTTTGGTGCAAAGGGGCAAGCACAGGCGTGGAGTACCGAGGCATCAGGCAAAGGTTGCCATTTCAGTGCAACGAGACCAAGACAAGCGAAGCGGCCAGATGCAGGTCACCGTGGAGCCCAAGACGGCGTCATCGCCAGTGCTTTTGGCAGCCGAAGACCAACTTTAGTCAGGATAACTTGTACAAGATGTTCCCCTTCAAAATGGCCGTTGTTGGCGCCCTTCCCGCTCAATATTTGGGAAGAGGACCAGGGCCTCTATAAATAGAGCTAGCCACCACAGTAGAGGACATCTGAGAGAGCCCTAGAAAGACAGAGAGAGAGAGAGAGAGAGAGAGAGAGAGAGAGAGAGGCGATCGAACTCACCCAGGCAGTTCATCGCATCAGCTCAAGAACACCTCTCGCAAGGCTGTTCTTCCCTTGTACTGTTCATCATCAGCCCCATAGGCAATCCACCACACCACACACTGGAGTAGGGTATTACACCACAATGGTGGCCCGAACCAGTATAAATCTTGTGTCCCTCGTGTCGTTCATCGTTTTCAGCTTAGAACTCATGAGGGGATCGGACGTAGATCGGTAGGGGAGAGATCTTCATGTGCACCCTAGAGTTCAAACCTTAAGGGTCTGCCGGAACCCAACATCTGACATTTGGCATGCCAGGTAGGGGTGCGCCAGAATCTTTCTTCCGCTGTTTCGTGGTCGATCCATCGTTGTGTCCATGGCTGACGCTTGTCGGGCTCGCGTCGAGTGTCGGGCTGCTCTTGCCGCCCGCGTCACCCAGACAGCTCCCGTCGGTGGGTGTCCCCATCATTCCCCGTCACCTGCCGCCATCGGCCCGGCGGGGAACGAGCAGCAGGCCTCGTCTCTGCATCCTTCGGTGCGGCGGGAAGGCCGCACCACCACCCCGTCGCTGACCACAGCCGGTTCGTCGTCTCACGCACGTCGCGCCCCCACGGACGCACACACCGCGTTGCTCCTAGCGAGTGAGCTCCTGCACTACCGTCCCATCGATGACCTCTATGAGGACTGGCTCGCCCGCATCACCGAGCTTGTCAGCGCTGCATGGGGCTCTCCTATGCCGTCCCTCTCGCTTCCTCGCCCTCCGTCCTACACAGGAGGCGCAGATCAGGAGGTGCCTCCGCCACCTCCTCCCCAAGAATGTGCCTTGGCTCCAAGTCGCGTGGCCCTAGGACGAGATCCACCACGTCTGGCGCCCGCGCGACAAGAAAGGAGCTGCCAAGAGATCCCTCATCCCCAAGGCGGTGCTCCCATGCTCCCGGCACCGGTGCACCATGACCACACCCAGCGCCGCCACGTCAAGACCCCGCGCTGCTCCAGGCAGCGGTGCGCGGGAATCCCCAGGAGCAAGCCCAGCATCAGCAGAGGGCTCCGATGGCCACGGCAGGCTGTCGCGCCTTCACCCCCGAGCTATGCAGTGTCGCCTGGCCAGGCAAGTTCAAGCCTGACCTGCCTCCTCGCTACGACAGCACTACAGATCCCGCGGAGTTCCTACAGCTCTACGAGCTGGGCATCGAAGCTGCCAACGGGAACGAGAAGGTCATGGCGAACTGGTTTCCCATGGCACTCAAGGACGGCGCCCGCACCTGGCTCATGAACTTGGCTCCTGGCACGATCTCCTCCTGGGACGAGATGCGCACCCGCTTCATCGCCAACTTCCTGGGCACTCCCGACCGTCCGCCGGTCGTGGGTGACCTACGCCGCATCAAGCAGCAGCCCAGAGAGATCTTGCAGAAGTACATCTAGCGCTTCAACAACGCTCGCCTCAAGATTCCCTGGGTGACTGAGGAGGCCATCATTTCGGTGTTCTCTGATGGCGTCCGCGACATCAAGATGAAGGACGAGCTGGCGATCCATGAAGATCTGTGTACGTCACTGGAGTTGTTTAATCTAGCGACCAAGTGCACAAGGGCTAAGGAGGGACGCCTCTCCCTTCTCGAGCTTCCGGCAGCAGACCTAGAAGAGAAGAAAGCCAAGGCCAAGGATGTGAAGCGCAAGGGAGCAGTTGTGCTCATGGCAGAGCCGGACAAAGCGCGGCAGGGACCAGCCGGAGTCGTCCAAGGGCAGCCGGTACTGCGTGTACCACGATCTCCATACTCACAACACCAACGAAGCCAAGAGCTCAGGGCCGTGCGAGAAGGCCGCGTCGGTCGACGCCCCGAGCGCAACGATCGGGGCTACGGACGGGGCGGAGCAAGAGGTGGAGGACGATCGGACGACCGTGGCCCTCGCCAAGGGTGGCGTGACCGACCTTGCGAGGACCGCTGGCAGGACCAGCCTCGCGAGGGAGCTTGGAGAGATCAGCCTCGTGAGTATCGCCTACAAGGCAACGCAGGCCTTCCTCCTCTTCCACCACCACCAAGAAGGAATGAAGACCATCATCACGACGAGGGGGCTGGGGGCTTCCAGGAGCCGCGTGCAATCGCTTGCATCTTGGGCGACGCTCAGGCCCAACCTCACAGCGCATCTTCAAGTAGTTTGCTCGCGAGGTGAATGCAGTCCTCCCCAAGCTTGAGGCCACGCGCCCTCTCAGGTGGTCTGCATGCGCCATCACGTTCAGCTCAGCGGATCAACTCAAGTGCGCGGCAACGGCCGGTGTCCTCCCAAGGCTCTATTCCCCAGTCATCAGCAATGTGCAGGTCACTAGGACCCTCATCAATGGCGGATTAGGACTCAACGTTCTGTCCGTTGAGACGTTCAACAATCTCCAAGTGCCATATGATCAGCTTCATCCAACCAAGCCTTTCTCAGGAGTCACTGATGGTTCCACTGTCCCGATAGGGCAGGTCCGCATTCCTGTCACCTTTGGACAGTGCAACAACTACCGCACCGAGCTCATTGACTTTGACATCGCTCACATTCGCCTGCCATACAATGCCATCCTCGGGTATCCGGCCCTGGCCAAGTTCATGGCAGTGACTCACCATGGCTACAACGTCCTCAAGATGCTAGGAAGTGGCGGGGTCATCACGGTCCCATGTGAAGAGAAGGATGCGGTGTGCTCCCTCGAGCGCGCCTTCCAGGCCGCGTCGATCGAGGACCCAGGCAGCAAGAGTGGAAAGCTCCCTGGAGTAGCTCCTCAGAAGAAGAAGACATCGCCTGGCTCAAGGCCTCAGGAGGCAGGCACCTCCGGAGACGCTGCATCCGGACATGCGCCCGTCCGAGGGGCGCCGCCCTCCATCACATAGGAAGGTGCACCCGGTGCCCTCCTTGGGCAGGGCTCGGGGGCTCTCTCCTAGGGAGCCACCGACTTTGCCAAGATCACCATGGAGGCGCTTGGGCACCACTTGGAGGTGCGCTTCGCGGCACGCTTCCCTCGGGAAGGCGTAAGGAAAGAAGGACCCAACCCTCAGGAGTTCATCACCAAGGCCGCTTAGGAGTTGCAGGAATCGAGAGTCATGCGCGGCAACCGCCGCCTGCCCAGCATAGCTCCCCATTTGCATCGACTACCCAGGGCTCAATCGAGTCGCTTCTCAGGAGTGCTTCTGGCCTTCGCGCGTGGGGCGTTGCACGGGCACACCGCACAGCTACGTTCGCATGCCCTTCGGCCTACCGAACGCGGCTGTAGCCCACCAGTGCCTGATGAGGAGCATTCTGGAAGCTCAGATGGCCAAGCATCGCGCGTTCCTGGAGGAGATGGAGATGGACCTTAGTGAGTCGCCCGGACCTCCTGAGCCTCCCGAGGCTCGGAGTCCCGAGGGCTGTGAGGATCGGCTTCTTCACACTACACCGCTAGCTGCTCCGACAATCGCTCTACAACACTATTAGGTGACTTCTTTTCAGTTTTCATTTCAGCTGGGAGCGCCCCGAGGGCTGCATCATTCCCAGGTCGCGTGGGTCTGTCCCTGCAGCATGTATCCGTTTTGCTTATGCCTTCTGCTAACCTTGTTGGGGGCGCCCCTCGAGCTGCATCATCCCCAAGCTGTTCGGGCCTGACCCAGTGGCATTTGCTTTCTCTGCATCTATCTAAGTTGATTTGCTTCTTCATGATTAACCTGCTTGAGATAATCGCTTGCTCGATTGACACCAACCTTTGGAGCCGCTCACTCCGGCACGGCGCTTGCCCATGGGTCCATCCCTGCAACACCGACAAATCTGAGTGGTCGAGCTCTGGCCGCGGCAGCCCTGCATAGCGCTACCTCACCGGGCCCTCAGTGCCCCAATCACTCCCTCGGAGCCAATGGCCGGCTGGCAACCGTAACGGTAGACCTTGTTTTTCCTTATGATTGGTGTGCAGGATCCGCTTCAGGAATAGCGTGGGGGGTGTCGCGAGCTCCCTCTCCCTCTCTCCTGTACGATTCTCTCACACATTAAAAGGGCGGGCGCCTGAGCATCGCGACTCATGGGCTCTTACTGGCTCTCCAGCCCTCACCCCCTGGCCTTGACCCACGGCATCGTGACCTATCATACCAGTGGCGGCTGAGCTCGCTCGTGGGCCAGGACCTGAGGACGTAGAGCCTGAAGGAAAGTGCGGGGAAGGGGAGAGAAGCTCACGAGGGCCTGACCAGGCAACACCCCAGCTGCCGGCACGCAGGCTGGCACCTCACCGAAGAACTACTCCAATCTTATGAGATATGTCACGCAAAAGCTAAATCAACTCAACGCCAAATTCTCGCCTAGTGCAGCTCTGTCACGGCAACGTTGCCTGCCTTTCTCACCCAGCGGAGGCTGCTTGAGCGCTAAAGGGGACCTCCTGAGAATCGCGACTCAGGGGCTCTTACTGGACCTTGGGACGCTCACCTCCTGGCCTTGACCACGGCATCGCAACCTGGCATACCAGCGATGGCTGAAGCCTGCCTGGGAACCGGGACCTGTCAGCATAGAGCACCAAGCCCTCGTGAGGAAAGAAAGGGGGAGCTAAGATGCGACAGGACACGCATCTCGCATCAATTCATAATAAGGATATACTATCCACAAAAGACATGGCAGGTGCCTTACATACCCCCGTGGGGCGCTACTGTGATTCCTCGCAAGGAACAAAAGGTGTTAATCCTAAGGATCGTTAACTACGCGCACCTCCGCAAGAGACGCCATCATCAACAGTGGGCCGTCAGGCGCCGGCGCCAACCCCACCCAGATCAGTGGTGCCGACGTCCTGATGCAGCTGCCCTGCTCCGGGCGCGACGCGAGCTTGGGGGCTCGTAGCTGTTGTTGCTCGTCTCCGGAGTCGCATGAAGCTCAGGGGAGTCGCTGGATTCTCCGGTTCCTCCGCTGCTGCCTGAGGAGCTATTAGGGAGGCGATTGGCCGGCCTGGCCCTCGCCACGTCGGTACCCCGGCCGCTTTCCTTGGGGTAGCACTCCAGCCAGCATCCTTCCGCGTCGAAGACCTTGAAGAACATCAAGGAGGCGCCATTGTATTCTAGATGAATTACGAGGGCACCCCCTATCCGGCAGACCCGGGCGATCTCGCCCCAGCCCCGGGTCATGAAGACCTTGCCCGGAGCAACGACCGCAACCTCTGCTCCGGTCGCAAGGGTGCTGTAGTCGGAATGCTGCAGCCAGAGCTCCAGAGACGCACTCAACGGCATCTCAAAGGCGAAGGAGGGAGGAAGGCGAATCCAAGAGCATGGAGGCATGGCGGTGTGAAGCACGAGCTCGCAGGAAGAGCCCCCGGCGTGGACGCCAGGGGTGATGATGCGCACCGCCGTGACTCGCCGGCGTCGCCGTCGGTGTCGTCGGTGTTGCTCAGCGTCTCCTCCACCGGGGCCCTCGATTTGGGCATACAAGGGCAGCGGAAACCCAGGCGGCGGCTGCTCGTACCAGGGCCGCGACGTCTCCTGCCATGCGATCACGCTGCAGCGGCCGGGGACGGGGCGCTTCTTCGACGGGAGAGGATCGAGATCCTCTCGGGGATCCTTTCCCTTCTCTTCCGCAAAAAACCGGCAGATTGGCGCCATTGGCGTAAGGTGAAGCAAGGGCGAGGAAGAAAAGAAGGAGAGAAGCAGGAAGAGATGGACTGCGGGGGCTCTCGCCCGTCCGTACTTATAGTCCGGAGGAGGCCAACCGTCGGCCTCCACGATCACAGGTAATCATGACCCATTTTCAGCATGCAGGGACTTGTCAAGTTGAGCGGTTGCCGAGGCAGCGTCGGGAAGCGGAGACGCCCACGTCCAATCAACTGCCACGTGGTGCCCAAGGCCGCAGGCTGATGGGGCCAGCGGCACTCCGCACTTGCCCCTTCGCTTCTCCGCTAAGCCAAGTCCGAGCGCGCCTTGGGCCCGGGAGCTACTGTCGGCGTTCTAGGAACGGGGGTCCCCAGACCTGCCTGCCTGCGGCCTGCGGCGTGGCTCAAGTGGTGGCCCAGTACGGCCCATCTTCATTAGCACAAGACTCAAGACCCTCGCGAGGGGCCAAGCCTCATGGGGCAGACGGCGCAAGGCTTCCTCAAGGACGGCCTCGCCAGGCAGGCTCGCGAGGAGGCGGAGAGATCAAGGCAGGGTACCTCGCGAGGTGCTCGTGATGCAAGCCATGACGATCGAGACCAGGTGGGCGCCAGGCGGGCGCCGGCCTGCGCAGTGTCCTTGTTTCCTCTTTGGTGCAAAGGGGGCAACCATAGGCGTGGAGTACCGAGGCATCAGGCAAAGGTTGCCATTTCAGTGCAATGAGACCGAGATCAGCGAAGCGGCAGGATGGAGGTCACCGTGGAGCCCAAGACGGCGTCATCACCAGTGCTTTTGGCAGCCGAAGACCAACTTTAGTCAGGATAACTTGTACTAGATGTTCCCCTTCAAAATGGCCATTTTTGGTGCCCTTCCCGCTCAATATTTGGTAAGAGGACCAGGGCCTCTATAAATAGAGCTAGCCACCACAGTACAGGACATTTGAGAGAGCCCTAGACAGAGAGAGAGAGGCGATCGAACTCACCCAGGCAGTTCATCGCATCAGCTCAAGAACACCTCTCGCGAGGCTGTTCTTCCCTTGTACTGTTCATCATCAGCCCTAGAGGCAATCCACCACACCACACACTGGAGTAGGGTATTACACCACAGCGGTGGCTCGAACCAGTATAAATATTGTGTCCCTCGTGTCGTCGTTCATCGTTTTCAGCTTAGATCTCATGAGGGGATCGGACGTAGATCGATAGGGGAGAGATCTTCGTGCGCACCCCAGAGTTCGAACCTTAAGGGTCTGACAGAACCCAACATCCGACAAAGGCTACAAACGAAGAGAGCCACCGCTGGACAATGCAGCGCAAGCACTCCTTGATGCTCGAGGACCTCGGGGTTAGTGCCAACTGAGCCTTAGACACCATCTGTGAAGAGAGCATCTCCCGCCCGCACGAAGCTGATGACACCGGCTACCTCCACTTCTTCACCCAAGTCGTGACCTGTCTGGAAGATCGGGCCACAAGGGCGCGCCAGCTCATCGAAGAGAGAAGATGAGGCCTTCTTGGGCGTGTATTCTCGTGTTTCTTTAGCTACCTTCTTAGCCTTGACCCTGACTTCGACTTCAATGCTGTGATAGCCCCCATGCCCAGGCTCACCCGGGGCACCTGGTGAGCTGGGTGAATGACCATGTGGACGACCTGGTCGCGGAGTTCGCCCTTGAAGATGGCGTGGATGCGCTCGCAGCCGAAGACGGTGGTGCCGATGGTGTTGATGAAGACGGTGACACCGACGGTAGTGTGTCTCGCTAGGCTTGCATTTGCTTTCCCTTCCTGACCTGCATGGCAAAAATTCGGGTATAGCTCTATGGGGCGTGAAAGCATATTTGGTGGGGGTTGCCCTATAATGTATGAAATGATGATATGCTCTCATGATTGATTTTGAACATGCTGTCGTAAAACGGAAGGCTCCCGACTAGAGTAGTTGTCATGACTTATCTTTGGTGCTGGTGGTCTTGAGCGGGTTCTTGCATCGCAGAGACGCTCCCCTCCTGAGGTGGGCCCTCCGGGGCCCTCAGGGGCTTAAGTCCCACGATGTGCCTGCTGGGCCATTTGTGAGCGCTGCGCGAGGAGCCAACAGCCAAGTTCTGGCAAGGTGTGCACGGTGGCCTGCGGCAGTTGCGCCCTTGACCTCGAGGGGTCTTGACGCTGCTCGGGCTGGCCCATGTGCACACCATACTCACCCCCTCTCACGAGGCGCTCGAGGGGGGAGTAGCAGGCATGAGCCATGCCCCTTAACACAAACCAAAGAGCAAGAAAACACTGTGAATCGAAAAGTTCTCCCCTTTTTCTTTTTGTAAGCACGTGAAACTCCAAATTTCATTCCAAAGATAGCAAATTGTGCTATAGAAAAAAGGCAAAAAAGAGATGGTCGCGTCCGACGCCTACACTAGGCTTCTCACCAGCGCGGAGCTCAGTGCTTCCACTGGGTGTGGGCGTAGTCATTGGGGGACAGTGTCAACTGCCAGTAGGGAGCATGGTGCTTCCACTTGGACGTGTATGGGAGCCCCCGTGAGGCCTGAGGGCGGCACTCAGGGGACTCTGGGGCGTGTACAACCCCAACTCATTATTACGTGAGAGTGTCACGAGCGGAGATCTTCATGGGCAATCCTTGCTCCTGGTGTGGACCCCACCCGACACATCCCCCGACCACCATTGGGGCGTCCGAAAACCGAGGACGAGACCAAGGGGCAAGGGGCTACGCTGGCAGTTGTCGGGCAGTCGCAGGCCCTCTACCGGGGGAAGGGCTCGCCGGCGCCTTCCCCGGCGGAGGACCTACCTCCGAGCAGTGCACGCCACCATCATGGTGGTGCCCTGCGCTGCGCGGTGCGAGAGGATCTCTAGCACCGAGTGCTACCTCATGAGCTTGCATTGGTTTCCCTTGAAGAGGAAAGGGTGATGCAGCAAAGTAGCGTAAGTATTTCCCTTAGTTTTGAGAACCAAGGTATCAATCCAGTAGGATACGATGCACAAGTCACCGAATACCTGCACAAAAAATCAAGAACTTGCAACCAACGCGATAAAGAGGTTGTCAATCCCTTCACGGTCACTCGCAAAAATGAGATCTGATAGAGATAACAAAGTAATATTTTTGGTATTTTTGATGTATAGATTGGAAAGTAAAGATTGCAAAATAATAGATCAGAAACTAGCGAGATGTAAAAAATATTTAATAATATGGGAAAGAGATTCAATATAATGGAAAAGAGACCCGGGGGCCATAGGTTTCACTAGTGGCTTCTCTTGAGATAGCATATATTATGGTGGGTAAACAAAGTACTGTTGAGCAATTGATAGAAAAGCGCATAATTATGATGACATCTAACACAATGATCATGAACATAGGCATCATGTCCGTATCAAGTAGACGGACTCCTGCCTCGTCTACTACTATTACTCCACACATCGACCGCTATCCAGCATGCATCTAGAGTATTAAGTTCATAAAGGACAGAGCAACGCATTAAGCAAGATGACATGATGTAGAGGAATTAACTCAAGCAATATGATAAAAACCCCATCTTGTTATCCTCGATGGCAACAAAACAATACGTGCCTTGCTGCCCCTACTGTCATTGGGAAAGGACGCCGTAAGATTGAACCCAAAGCTAAGCACTTCTCCCATGGAAAGAAAGATCAATCTAGTAGGCCAAACAAAACCGATAATTCGAAGAGACTTGCAAAGATATCAAATCATGCATATAAGAATTCAGAGAAGAACCAAATAATATTCATACATAATCTTGATCATAAATCCACAATTCATCAGATCTCGACAAACACACCGCAAAGGAATATGACATCAAATAGATCTCCAAGAACATCGAGGAGAACTTTGTATCGAGATTCAAAAAGAGAGAAGAAGCCATCTAGCTAATAACTATGGACCCGAAGGTCGGTGGTAAACTACTCACGCTTCATCGGAGAGGTAATGGTGTTGATGTAGAAGCCCTCCATGATCGAATCCCCCTCCGACATATCGCTGGAAAAGGCCCCAAGATGGGATCTCACGGGTATAGAAGGTTGCGGCGATGGAAAACTGGTTTCGTGGCTCCCTCTGATGTTTTTAGGGTATAAGAGTATATATATATAGGCGAAAGAACTAGGTCGGTGGAGCTACGAGGGGCCCATGAGGGTCGGGGGTGCACCTACCCCCCTGGGCGCACCCTCCTGCCTCGTGGCCTCCTCATGTCGTCTCCGACTTCATCTCCAATCTTCTGGTTTGCTTTCGGTCCAAGAAAGATCATCGCAAAGGTTTCATTCCATTTGGACTCCGTTTGGTATTACTTTTCTGCAAAACTCTAAAATAGGCAAAAAAAACATAAACTGGCACTGTCGGTTAATAGGTTAGTCCCAAAAATAATATAAAAGAGCATACTAAAGCCCATTAAACATCCAAAACAGATAATATAATAGCATGGAACAATCAAAAATTATAGATACATTGGAGACCTATCACCGGGATCCCCCCATGCATTGCACCTGCCTGGGGCAGGGCCAATGCCCTAAGGTGCATGACTGTGGGTGTGGCTTGGTTCACCTGCGATCCAAGCTTAGCGCAATTGTGTCCCAAAGATATTGGTGGTACCATGTGGCTGCTGCTATCGAAGGCGCCGACGAGGTGTCGAGGTTGCTCGCTATGGACCTCGGCCTCATGCAACCCCGGCGGTCCTGATGTCCAGGCCAATGAGGCGAACAAGCGCGAGCTTCTTCCTTGCACGCACAGCTATCCTATCAACGAGGGTGCGTGGGCAATAGGGTCCATCATCCCGAGATCAGCGCCCGGTCCCCCTACTCCGCTGTCTGCCATTATCGGTGTCAAAACCGGCAGATCTTGGGTAGGGGGTCCCAAGCTGTGTGTCATAGGATTGATGGTAACATGAGCACGAAATTTTACCCAGCTTCGGGATCTCTCGAAGAGATAATACCCTATATGCTGCTTTCGATTGTATTCGATCTGTCTGATTACAGAGTTGATCTACCTCGAGATCATATGTTGTGGTCTAAACCCTAGAGGTACGATGAGTAATGCCATGATCCCCTATCGACTAGCCTGGCCCTAGCTTATATAATGTACTAGAGGCCTAGGATAACAAGAGTCCAAGTCGAATACGTTGGTGGAGAGGAGTCCTTGTCTTGATCACCAAGTCTTGTGGAATCTTCCGCGTGTATGCAGCGGCTGTCTGAACTGGCCCAATAGTGAACCGCCATGGGGGTCCTCAGCCCAACCCATAGGGCGGGAGATGACGTGGTGAGTACCCCCCTAGTCCAGGACAGCGTCAGTAGCCCCATGAACCGGTCTTCAAGTTGGGGACGCTTCTCGATTCTTCCGAACTATTCTTCATCTTCGGTCATCGGTCTTGAAAATTGGTTCAACAAATCTTCTCATCTTCGATCTTGAGGAGCGGCGAAGTGAATCCGAAGAGATTACACGTCGGGTATCCGAGGAGCCACTATAAGTTTTCGGCCTTTATCAATGCCTTGTTATTTTTATGTCACACCTTGGGTTTGAAGTTGTTCCCATGCGGCAGTGTCCTCTTGCGCTCGAGCTCCAATGTCAGACCGCATCTTGGGTATCCTCTTGCAGCCAAACTCCAACGCCGGACTGCATCCGAGCTCCAACGCCGGACTGTATCCAAGCTCCAACGTCGGGCTGTATCCGAGGTGTCATACATCACCTTGGTTCAAAGAATTTGAAGGAGTTTTGCCGAGGTTAATGCCAAAAATGCCCTCTATGGAGCCAGCCATTTGTATCCAATCTTTATACCGGACAGCATCCGAGGTGGTCTACCACCTTGTTCTTGGGCCGATTGTTTGCGGATTTTATTTTATTTGCTGACGAGATATATAGCCAGTAGCCCTCAAGGTGCGTGTTGGCCTAAAATCCGAGATGCACATTAGAGGAGATAGTGATCGGCGGACGGGCCCTTAAGAGAGGGTTTTGAGAAGTCATTGTAATATATTAGCTTGATGCCGGATAAGTCCCAGTTGGTACCTATTGTTGTCCAAAGACGCTTTTGCCCATAGTCCGGTCAAGCCAAACACTAAGCACTTCGAATTTTCTGCATTGAATAGGCAATGCAGTAGCCCCCAAGACACTGGTCGGGTGCCAACACCAGATCAGGGGATCGATGTGCCCCTTTAATATTACTAAAGGATAAGCACAAATCCTAGTAGCCCCCGAGCCTTAATGGGGCACGGGTGGCCGATTTAAGGATCGATATCCAGAATAAAATCACAAATTATGTGTAATGGTTCTATGTATCCAACTACTCTACATCATTAATGCTCAGATCCGCTTTGTACAAAACTTTGTGGACCGACCATCGGCTTCAACCTCCTCGGCCAGTAGCCGGGGAGTGTTTGTCCTACTTTATAAAGCCTTTATAAGGGCAAAGATTTATGAAAAACAAGGCAATCCGGTCATATGGTTTTATAAAAAAAGGTACGCTGAGAGATATGTTATATTACCTTTGAACGTAAGAAACATCTTCCAAAGAAAATAGTCCCGCTATCGGTTCCTTTCTTTGGGTTGTCATGTTGATCATGATCATGAAACCTCACCTCCAATCAATGTGGGAGGAAAATATTGAGGATTTAGTTTGGGGAAAGTTCCCAAACTCTATGGTCTAATGAACCAAAATTTTCACTTCCGTCGTTGCCGACCAATTATATTCTTAAGATAGCTAGCTTTCGGCTTCACCCAGTCTGAGGTACTAATCTGGATGACCTGGTAGTAACAATCACAGAGGTGCTCCCTTTACCACCTAGCCGAACAATCAGGAACGTAGGGGTAAGCATAGGAGCCAGGCAAACCAGCTTGGCCAAAATCTTAAGTCAAATTGATGCATATTTATGGCTTTATAACAATGATTACGGAAGGCGACGCTTGTATAATGAATACACATGCTAATGATATATGTTTATTTTGTCTCCCTTGCGACCGTTTATCAGTGGAAAGTGGCCTGTCGTCGGCTTCTACCCCTTTGTAGATACTACGCAGGGTGTTTCTGCAATAACAAGACAACCCTTAGCCGACGTCTCGGTGCCTGGAGGCGGTTATGTTAGCGGAAACGAGGCAATCAGGTATGCGGGTTTTATAACTTTCACTTAGTCATAGGAGCATAAAGTTGGGAGGCCATCTACTAGCCCCTGGTTAGTTTTCAGCGACATCCGAGGTCAGGCCGTAAACACTTTGGCCAATGTTATCAACGGCCCGTCATTTAACACAGTCATCGGATCGCTGACCAGTTTACGCTTATTTTGACAGTCATTTTTTGGCTTTCTCCACTAAGGTGCTTAACCATGTGAGCTGGAAGCACAATCGTAGTGGTTCTCCCTTTGCACACCTAGCTGAACAAAGCGGAACATAGGAGGCAAGCACAGGGGCCGGGCAACCCAACTATTGACCAAAGACACAATTCAGAACCGATGCATATATAGCAATACCCGAGAAAGTTTTTGCAGAATCTCTAAAGGTGTCCAGCGTTGCACTACGAGACTTATGCTGAAAACACACAAATAGTTAAAAGTGCCATAGGCTCGAAAAGCCAAAAACTTATGTAAAAGCTTGACGTCCGGACTAAACCGAGATTTTGGTCCCAATCCGGAAATTGTGCTTTTTTTAAAAGAAATTATGCTCCTGTCGTGCTTTAACATGACACATCCGATCTCAAGACTTCAAGCGGGTCAGCCTACGGCTTCAAGCTCCTTATCCCGAAGGCGGATTGCTTCTCCGAGGCCAGTTTAGCGAACTAAACTCAAGGGGCTTTAGAGAGAAGCTGGGCTATCCGGCTGTTGACCATACACTTGAGTCGAAAAAGGAGCGGTACAAAAAGACTTTGCAACAACCAAGAAGAAAACACATTATTATAGAACGGCCTGTGTAAATTTTAAGAGCCCCCAGTTAACATGGGTAAGGGAAGTTTCGAACAACGTATGTGAGCATGGTCGAACCAAACACAAGTTAAAAATTTAAAACTTTGAGCATGAAAGTGACTTAGCTGGTTAATGTGTTTGGCATTGATGACGTGGTCCGAGCTTGATGCGGGACAAGGTTCCATCCCCCAAGCCGGTCCTGAGGTAGCGGAGTGAAGAGCTCGGCACTCCGAAGTGGTGACATAGCACGGCCAATGCAGGCCAGCAAAGTGACGCCGGATTCCCTGATGTGGGGTAATGAAGTGTTGACGAAGCCCCCTGTCCAGCCAAGGTGACGTGGTGACAACACTGCCCGACCTGGATCATTTTCTTGTGCACAGAAAATAGTGCAAATCGGAGATAATAGTGATAATAATAAATTAAAAAATTGTTGCATAATAAATAATTTATGCCAAGTGAGTAATAAAAGAAATATGGCCTATACGCCGAACACTCGATGAGGTAGAGCTTTCTCAACGATGTCGAAGTCCCCGAGGCAACCGAACACATCGGTATGGCAACTCGACAAACAAGATGATCATGCGAGCCGATTTACGCTGATTAGGATAATGGCGTCAGCTTGCCAAAGAGACCACGTGACGCAGTCGAAGTTCATTACCTGCACATGTAAAATAGTGCAGGCCAACAATAATAATATAAATATATAAAAATCCTCGCGTAATTAATTTACACAAAATAATTTATTTAAAGATATGTGGCCTGGCGCCGAAGTCAATGTCGATGCAAGGCATTGGCATGATGCGGTAAAGGCGTGGAAAAGCCTGAATTCACAGGTCGGTCCGAGTACCGGATGCGGCGTTTGCCGAACTATGTACAAAAACTGACCGAACCCCCACGAGGCCGTTGTTAATGCGGCCACCATTTGATGGACCTATGTACATATGATAGAACAAACCAAAGTAATAATTTCTTGGGAAAAATAAACCCAAACAGGCAAACATTGCTAGGATTAATAGCACCTGGTTTATTTGTTGTAGCAGTCCGAAGAAAAGTGACTCCCAAAATTGGGAATCGATCCGCACACCCATTTCCTGATGGGCGGTGAAGAAACGGCATGGCGATGCTGGTAAAGGTTGGCTCTCCAAGGCAAAGCCCCCGGTCCAGCTAACGTGACGAAGTTGATCGGCGGACGACACCAAAGTCTCCGAAGTAGGTTGATGAAGGGATGGCGAAGCCCCCGGTCCAGCCGAGATGACGGAGCAGGTCGGTAAGGAGATGTTGTAGCTACCATGTCAGCCGAGGTGTTGAAGTAGTTCGCCATGATGGACATCGGCTCGAAGAAGCAATGGTGCAGCCATGCCGATGCAGGTCGTAACTCGTGACGTGGTGAATGTCGGCTTGCTGAAGTGACCGTGCGGTGATGCCGGTGTGCCCGCTCCGTGTAATCCATGGGGCGGCGATGTTGGTGATGATTTATCCTTCGCGATGCCAAACTCATGTTCGGCTTGCCGAGATGATGATCCGAAAAAGTTGAGCTCGGCTCAACAAAGCGACGACGTGTCTAGCGCAGGTCGGCAACCGTGGAGCAGCATTGTCGGGCTGGTTTGACACCAGCGCAATGGTGAAGATCATATAGGAAAAGACTTTAAAATTAGTGGGATGTGTTTGGGAACAAAACACAATACCCCATACAAAACTTCCTTCAAAAAGGATGTCTGAAATCCCGTTCGTAACAAAGATGAACTTGGGTCGGATTCATTCTCGCGCAGAAAATAGATCTGAAAAGTGATGCACTAATCGGAAGGTTCCTGGAGTTTGGACGGTCCGATCGAGCCGAAATTTTGGGAGGTGGTAGATATGGAAATTCTGCAGAAGATGAATGGTTCGATCTTCCAAATGACCTCTGAGCTAGGATCGAGAGACCACGCCCTAAACTCGTCCAGATTCCCGTCCAGACTCGACAGGCCTCCAGTATATCATAGATCGCCGAAGATTCCTGCATCAGAACATGACGAAATTTTACAGGGTTGTTGTACACTCAATTTTGCACAATTCCACCAGAGCAATCATCAAAGCGACGCTCGAGGAGGTAGTGGCGGTGGATACAGGTTTGCTGTAGAAAAACAGCGCGGTCGCACGAGGGCAATGTTGACGTTGAGCCCCCGAGCTCCATCAATGATTCCTCCCTGCTCTTGATAGAGACCGGAGTTGATGTTGATGAACTCTCTCGTCCGAGCATGATAGTTTGACATGGAGCATAATCCTTAGTCGAGCCAAGGTGACCAGTCGAGCCGGCGATGAAGATGCCGATGTCGCAATTGAGCTGCAAGCTAGCCATTGATCCTTCGTTGATCTCACAGCGGAACTCTCAATGAAAGCACCATTATCGGTGTCAAAGCTGGAAGATCTCGGGTAGGGGGTCCCAAGCTATGTGTCTTAGGATCGATGGTAACATGAGCATGGGATTTTACCCAGCTTCGGGCTCTCTCGAAGAGATAATACCCTACATGCTGCTTTTGATTGTATTCGATGTGTCTGATTACAAAGTTGATCTACCTCGAGATCATATGTTGTGGTCTAAACCCTAGAGGTATGATGAGTAATGTCATGATCCCCTATTGACTAACCTGGCCCTGGCTTACATAATGTACCATAGGCCTAGGATAAAAAGAGTCTTAGTCGTATACGTTGGTGGAGAGGAGTCCTTGTCTTGATCACCAAGTCTTGTGGAATCTTCCTCGTGTATGCATCGGCTGTCCGAACTGGCCCAATAGTGAACCGCTATGGGGGTCCTCATCCCGACCCACAGGTTGGGAGATGACGTGGTGAGTACCCCCTAGTCCAGGACACCGTCAGCCATCACAGACGTTGTCGACGTTCTGGGAACGGGGGTCCCCAGACTTGCCTGCCTGCGGCCTGCGGCGTGGCTCGAGTGGTGGCCCAGTACGGCCCATCTACGTTAACACAAGACTCAAGACCCTCGCGAGTGGCCAAGCCTCGCGGGGCAGACGATGCAAGGCTTCCCCATGAGCGGCCTCGCCCAGCAGGCTCGTGAGGAGGTGGAGAGATCAAGGCAAGGGTACCTCACGAGGTGCTCGTGACGCAAGCCGTGACGATCGAGACTAGCCAGGCGCCGGCCTGCGCAGTGTCCTTGTTTCCTCTTTGGTGCAAAGGGGGCGGGCACAGGCGTGGAGTACCGAGGCATCAGGCAAAGGTTACCATTTCACTGGCGACCCGACGGCCAACTCCAATCGCTGGGCGGCATGGCCTACCCATGCCGTGCTGCCTGCCCAAGGTGACCTCAACCCCGCACCTCAGGCAGCCCACGCCCCGCAGAGCGCTGCGGGGCGCGGGCGACGCAGTCAGGCGCCGCCTGCCCTCACTCTGTGGCAGGTACGATCGGCAGTGAGGGCCGCAAGCCATGCTACGGCCACGGCACCGCACACCCAACGGGAGCAGACGAACATGAAGGCCTCGCTCACAATGGCGCGAGAGCTGCTGCGGTGCAGACTACAAGAAAGCAGCCACGATGTGCTGCTAGAACGCGTCGCCGAGCTCCTGGATGCCACTGCTTCAAGGGCACACCCGTTCTGCATCCAGCTTCCACCGCAGGCCCCGGGCGGATCACGCTGCGGGTAAATCCGTGCCCACGCGTCCCCAGGCGCACCTCAAGGCTTCATCAACACCAGCCTGGCCATCAGCGTCGGGTGGCAAGCTGCGCCGGCACCGCCCTGGTAAGCGAGGGCATGCGCATCACCGCCTATGGCCCTAGCAGGCTGCCGCCCTACCTTCCCCAAGATGGAGCTTCAAGTCAAGTTGCATGGCGCGCGGAGCACTATGGTGAGGCCTTTGGGGTGGTGACCCCGGAGGCCTATGTGCCCCACATGGTGGATCGAGAGTACGCACTGGAAGAAGACCGCGACTCGTTCCTCGGGCCAGGCTGGGAGGAAGAGGCGCCAGAAGCTGAGCTCTTTCAGGAGCCTCACAGAAGCCTTGACAACCGTGCCGGCGGCAGCAACTATCGGGTACCACTAATTCCTCAGGAGCAAGCTTATGCTAACCATGGGTCGCAGGAGGTTCAGGTCGCTGTAGCGGATGATTGCCCTAGTGCAGCAGCCTCCCTTCCCTCAGGAGGACGGCACTGGGGGCAGCCAAAGAGGGGCCAGGAGCCAGGCTCCTCCCCACGGCACGCGGAGCAAGGCGTTCTTCAGAGGTAGGCCCTCTGCCGGGGAGGTGCCCTAGGTCCTGCCCCCGGCAGAGGACCCGTTGTCGTCGGGGGAACCGTTGGCGTCCCCTTTTCCCCATTGGTGTCGTCCTGGTTTCCGGTCACCGTAGATGGTGGTCAAGGGTGGCGCAAGGCGGGGCCCTCATCTGGTGATATGAAGCAAGGCCGGTACCTATGAATAAGGCCCAGTGCCTGTGAAGCTCGCCACCCATGACACTCTCACGTAATAATGAGTTGGGGCTGTACACGCCCCGCAGTCTCCGGAGAGCCGCCCTCGGGCCTCGGGGGCTCCCTCCCACGCCCAGTGGCAGCACTTAGCTCCGCGCTGGTGAGAAGACGTCAAAGACTAGACTAGGTGCCGGACGCGGCCTTTTGCTTTTGCTTCCTTTCAAGCGAACAAGCTTTCTCGTTTCGGATCTAAGTTGAAGTCGAATTTGTGTTTGTGTATGCGGGGAGGGGTGTCGTGTCTTATTCGTCTGCTTTCTCGTGCTCCGATTTCTGTTCAAATTGGAATTCACACTAGCTGCCTCCCTCTCGCGAGCCCCTCGCGAGTAGGGCACGGCCCAGCATGTGCGCCCGCCATCCCACGGACGGCGTTCGCTCTTGCCGCATGGTCAAACAGGACCCTCATGAGGCCCTCGGATGGATGCTGCGAGCCTACTCGAGGCCCGCCAAGACAAAGGTAAAACCACGACAACCTACTCATCGTGAAGATCATGACATCATGCGGGCGCCCATCCGGCGCCGATCTCGACAACACATAGGCAACAATCTTTTTACATGAGGGGCTTCCCCTCCCAAAATGCTCTCACAACCTTTAGGGCCACGCCCAAGTCTCTTCCTGCGCAGGACAAACAGCAGGGGGAAGTGTGGGATCAATCGGACATATCGCTCACTACATCCTCCAGGGCGTCCCCAGAGGCGTCGCTAGCACCGCTGTCGTCGCCGCTGGCCTCCCCATCACCATTGTTGGCACCGTCTTCACCACCGTTCATCACGTCGCCTTCGTCAGCAGCAATGATCACCCCGTCGTCATCAGAAGTGAAGGCCCGGACGAGTGCATCTACATTGTCCTCCACCCATCGTGCTAGGTCGCCTCGGACGGCCTCAAGCACTGGGGCGATGGCGGCGTCGAAGTCGAACAGGGGGTCGATGTTTTGGAGATAGCTGAAGACGCGGGAGAATGCCCGCGCGAGCAGGCCGCGGCTCCGTTCCTCCACCAGCGGGAGAGACCTCTCAGAGCGGCTCTCCAGATGTGTCACCACGTCAGTGAAGCATAAAGTTTTTTCTGGCAACTTCTTCATGATCGAGTTAACACCAGAAACTTACTTAGAAGGAAGAACTTTGTGTTGGAAGATTACAACTGTGTTGTTGGAGGTTGTCAACTAGAAGAAACACTGTATCATCTCTTTTGGGGCTGCCCTTTTGCTCAACAATGCTGGGACTTCATTTGTCCAACAAGAACTCCAAACCTGTCTGTGTTAGAAGCATTTCAAGACCTCAAAGAAAAGCTAAGGTACCCATTTTACATGGAGATAATCATTCTTGGAGCTTGGGCCATATGGATCACCAGAAACAATAAATTTTTTGAAAATATTGCACCTTCATTCCAAGGGTGGAAGTTCATATTTCTGGAGGAACTGAAGCTTCTCAAATATAGAATGAGGAAGAAGCATGAGAGACAATTTTCAGTTTGGCTGGATAGCTTGTTGTAATTAATTTGTTCTTAGGATAGTTGGTTGTTTAGTTTTCTCTTTTTTTCTTTTTTCTTTTTTCTTTCTTCTTTTGTTTCCTAGGCTTTAGGTTTTTAGCCTTCTGCTTTCTTGGGCTTACCTCAAGCCCTTATGACACCTTTGTTTCTCTGTTTTTTTAATAAAAATTGCAGTGGGGTTTTACCCTACTGTTTATAGTCAAAAAAACATGCGGCTCCTCAGCGGCTGCCTCGCAGATATTTCCCAAGGCCGCGTTGGCCCTTTCCCTGAGCATCCAAAGCATGGGGCCATGCATGTGTTACAGCGTCTGCCGCTGGCGGATCTCGTCCGCATTCCACTGCCCAACGGCCTTGGCATCATCAACCCACCATTAAAGAAAAAGCAGCTCAGCCTGCGCCGTGCCCAGTGCAGCAGTAGTGGCCTCAGCTCGCTGCATGGCTTCGGTCAGCCTGGCCCTGAGAGCAGCAGTCCTGCCCGCGGCTTCAGCCTTGATCAGCTCCAGCCGCTCTTCATACCAGCGCTCAAGACCGGCGCGAGCCTCCGCCACGCGACGGTCGATCTCCTCCTAGATCCGGGCCTCCCGCGCACTAACGTCATCCTTCGCCTGCGTGACCTGGTGCTCCCTCGTATCCAACCGCTCAAGATCGAGGTTGCGCTCGGTAGCCTCCAATGTCAGCGCTTCCTCGCGCCTTCGGAGCTCATCCTCTTCAGCGGGCGCCCCTTTCAGCGACGCAAGGGCGGCTCGACGCAACTCCACCTGCTGCTCCAGGGAATTGCACCAGTCTTGGAGCTCCCACGCGCGCTCCTCTGCAGCTTCGCGTCACCTATTTGCCTCGTGAGCCTCCTCAATGGCCCGGGAGCAGGCCTCCCGAGAGGCCACCAGAGATGCCTCGGACTTGGCATTGTCGAGATCACGCTGATGGCGCGCAAGACCAGCAGCCGCCTTCAGCTTGTGCCGCTCCTCGATCAGCCGCAGGCCTTCAGCATCAAGACGCGCGTCCTCGCCCGCTAGCTCTGCACCAAGCTGGCTCACTGCGTATGTCGCCTTCTGGAGGAACTCCCAGCGAATGGCGCTGTGCTCCCACGCATGCTTGAGCACGTCGTCAATGTCATCCTCCGCCATCGACACTGGCGGAGGACCCTGGAGAGGTTCCGTCCCTCTTGGCAGGGGGCTGGGGGCTGGCGCCCCCAAGATCGCCGGGCGGGCCCTGCCGGGGACCCAGCCAAGCGCCGATCCACCTCCCGATGAGGGCAAGCTGGTTGTGCCCAGGGAGAGCTCGCGAAGGAAGAGCGGCATGCTTACGGGCTCAAGGTGCGCCGCGGGTTGGCCCACCTCTCCAGCCGAACTCGCACCGAGGGTAGCGCACAGGCTCGGGGCGATCAAGGTCGGCGGTGGAGGTGAAGCCTGAGGAAGCAGCTCCTTGGATGGCTCAGCAGGCTCGGAAGGAGGGATCCTGAAAGGCCACGGTCAGCGAAGGGAACGGCAAACAATGGACTATAAGAAGGAGGGACTCACTTGTCCACGGCAAAGTAGTTCCTGTGCTTCAATGCGCGGCACGGGCGGTCATCACCACCCGAAGCCTCCTTCCTCTTGCGGAGGGCCTCGAAATCTATGCAGAACCGGCCCAAGCTCGCGACGTGAGGGCCGGCGCGCGGCATAGGAGCGGAAGCAACAGGAGAACCTACATTAAGGGCACCGGTCTGAGAAGAGCGATCGGGTGCCACCTCCTGGTGGCCTGCCGAGGCCTCAGGGGCTTCGGCCTCGGGAGCCGCCAGCCGCGCCCCCTCATCAGCCACCACCTCGAGAAGGGATCCGTAAGCTCCAGAAGGTGACGCCTCGGGAGCCCCGTGCGACATCAGCACCTCGACATCAGGCCCCCCAGCTCCTGCCAATGCTTGCCTCCCTGCAACGACTCCTAAGGCAAGGTCGACACGGGCGACTGGGGGGAGGACCGCAGCAACCGGGTTCTCGCGGGGGCCCACGAGGCCAGCCGAGCACAGCCCCCATTCGTCGAAGCGAGGCATCTGCCTCACGAATTCGACCCTGTTGGAGGAAAGATACAACAAGGCGCCTCCATGACGGACGCTGCCAGGAGAGGGGTCGCCAGTGAGAACCTGCAGCACCTTCTTCAGCGTCTCAGGCGCGAGATCCCCTTCCTGGAGCCTCATATGGTCCTGACGACCGGAGAAAGCCCACATTGGGCGGGAATGGCGCTGGAGTGGAGCAATGCGGCGCTGGAGGAACTCCTTCACCACCTGGGGCGCCGTCACCCCGAGCTTCCTCAGCTTGTCGAAGCGATGCCAGGCGAAAGCAAGCTGGGGGCTCGTAAGCTCCTCGTGACCCCAACCAGGATTTGGAATAGTAGGCAATGTCGGGTGCACGAGAAGGGGGCTGGGCACCCCAACGTCCACATACAGCCATCGCTCCCGGAACCCGCTCGCAGAAGGTGGGAGGCCGAAATCGATCCCCGAGGCGGCCGTCTCCGGCACGGCCTGGATGCTCATGCATCCCGAACATTGGGAAGGGTCAGACAGGCGCAGAGAGAAGAAGTGGTGCAGAAGGGCAACAGAAGGAGGAATCCCCACCATGGCCTCGCAGACGAAGGCGAAGACAGCAAGCAGAGTAATAGATTGGGGACCAAGATGCATCATGTGGATCTGGTAATGGGAAAGCACCACATTGAAGAAAGCGAAAAAGGGGGGAACCAGGCCCGCCCACAAGGCGTCGGCAAAGAATCGGACCTCCGTGACGATCCTGTCGAAGGAGGCATGGGACGCGGGCCAGACCGTCGTCCTCCCACACTCGTTGAAGCTGGAGGCGAGCGCGGAGCAGACCTTCTCCAAGGCTTCCAGATTGAGTATGAGTGACTTGTCGACGGTGGGAGCAGCCGCCGGAGGCGCGCTGGACGAAGGCATAGGTTTCTTCCCCTTCTCCTTTTTTGTTGGTGCCATGGCAATGGAAAGGGGGAAGAACTCAAGATGGATTGGAGGCCAAAGCAGAGGCTCGATGGGGGAAAGGGAACAAAAAGCATGCAGGCAGCAAAGGGAGAATGACTTTGTACAAGCCTCGTAACCGCCTAGCCATGCGTGGGGAAGCGGAGGCGCCCACGTCCAATCAACCGCCATGCGGCGCCCAATGCCACAGGCCGATGGGGCTCGTGGCGCTCCGCACTTGCCCCTTCGCTTCTTTGCTAAGCCATGTCCGGGCGCGCTTTGGACCCGAGGACTACTGTCAGCGTTCTAGGAACGGGAGTTCCCAGACTTGCCTGCCTGCGGCTTGTGGCATGGCTCGAGTGGTGGCCCAGTACGGCCCATCTTCGTCAATGCGAGACTCAAGACCCTCGCGAGGGGCCCATCCAGTATAAATCTAGTGTCCCTTGTGTTGTTCATCGTTTTTAGCTTAGATTCTCGCGAGGCGATCGGACGCGGATAGGTAGGGGGAAGATCTTCGCACGCACCCCAGAGTTCGAACCTTAAGCGTCTACCGGAACCCAACATCCGACAGACGCCAGGTCACAACGACCAGAGGGTGGCATTTTGGCGCGACCCTGCGAGGGGCCACCTGCTCTGACCGTACCCTAGGGGAATGCATCTTGAGTTGGGCAAGCAGTGTCGTAGACCAGGTTGCCGTTGCGAGATCCCTCAGGCCCTCAGGGGAAGGGCATCCGGGCGTAGCGGGGGCCAGCACGCGCCCCTGGCAGCGTTCGTGGTGTAGGCAGGGTGCAGAAAGGTGTTGCACCCTCGCAGGCGGCGTCAAGCAGCTCGGCGACCCCTCCAAGCAAGGCGTTGTGGCCGCCTTCAGCCAGCCTGCATCGCAGCAGCTCTCATGCCACGATGAGCATGGCTCGTGTGGTAGCCTGCTCCCGGCGAGTGCGCAGCATCGACGCCATGGTGTAGCCTAAAGACCATGTTGTGGCTTGGTTACGGCGCCGCGCGAAAGAGTATGGAGGTGGCCCGTGCCACCGATGGTCATCGGCACCGGCGGCCGTGCCGGCTGTGAGGAGCACGGAGTGGAGAGCTCCGTGGCTGGGGGTGCCTCCCAGGCAGGCCGAACGGCCCAATGCTTAGCGTGAGCTCGTGGGTCTCTCGCCGTGGTGGTGATGTAGCGAATGGTGGAGAAAAGGCTTCGACACGCCCCTACTTGGCACGCCAAATGTCGGATTCAGGGCTCCGTAGACCCAAGAAAGGTTTGAACTCAGGGGCGTGTGCGAAGAACTCAATCTCTCAGCCCACCAACTCGCTGCTCTCACAGCCTAGCTTGACGGACGGGAAAGGAAAGAGGCATGACCGTTTACCCAGGTTCAGGCCACCTTGCGGTGTAAGACCCTACTCCTGCTTTTGGGTGGATTGGCCTCGTGAGGGGCCAAGGATGAACTAGTACAGAGGGAGAACAGCCTCAGGAGGTCATTTCTTGTGTTGGTGTGAGCTAGTGAGGGTTTGGGATCTCCCCTCCCCCCTCCTATAGTGGTGGCTAGGATATATTTATCGGGGCCTCGGTCCTCTTCCCTCAAAATGTAGGCGGGAAGGGATTCCGTAATGACAAGTTTAAAAGGGGACAAGAAGTACATCCTATCCTGACGAAAGGTGGTCTTCGCCTGTAAAGCTTCTGCTCATGACGCGATGGTGGGCTCGGTGATGACCTCCATCCTGCTGCCCAGGTGGTCTTGGTCTTGTAGCACGAGAACGGAAACCTTTGGCTGATTCCTCGGGACTCCGCACCTGCACTTGCCTCCACAGCACTGAAGAGAAACCTGCTGCTCTACTGTCACGACCCCAATCCTAAGTCACACCGATCTAGCATGTAACACATCATATCACTTTGCGGCCTCACGCATGGTATTCCCACGGGTGCCACCTTACCTGGCCCGGGACCGTTTGCGCCTTTTGGCTCACGTATATGATTGTGTCGCTAGCATCCATATGACAAAGAACTTGGGCCGACATGACTAGTCGTAAACCCAAGGTGGCAAAAACTTACAGGAACAGGCATACATGACCCAAGAACGAATGTGTCGGTCATCAACGTATGAACCCAAGTCGTAGCAAGCTACAAGGAGTTCAAGGAACAACTCGTGACAATTCCCCGAAGGGACAGACACAGGAACGAAGAAGGAGACATGCCGGCCAGCCTAAGTGTTCCAGAGCAGTAGCAAGCTATCATGGCTCAGTGGAAGCACTAGGAGACATTTTCCCATAAGAGAGGCTACCAAGAATAAACAACTAGGTTATCGGATCCCACACATAGCAATACACATTACACGTACGCATAACATGCAAGTATGTGTTGTACATCATGGCATCACAACATAACTCAACAACTCATATAGATAAAGGCTCAGAAGAGCCATCATAGCATTTATTACAAACAGGGGTCACATGACCCAACATTCAGAGCATACAAGCAACAAGTGGAAGCATTACATGTCTGAGTACAGACATCTACAAATGAAAAAGGCTGAAGAGCCTGACTATCTACAACATCCGATCAAGATCGTAGCTGAGGTACAAGCTACTTGTCGAAGTCCATGGAAACAAGTAAGACCGAGATCTCCACTGCAAAAACATAAATAAAGCAACGTGCGTACAAAGGTACTCAGCAAGACTTACATCAGATCCTATCATACATGCATTTGTATCAAGAAGGCAATGTGGGGTTTAGTTGTAGCAAGCCATCTTTGACTCAGTGGCTATCCTGTTCTACGACTACGAGTAACTTCTTTGAGGTTAGACAGCGCACATGAGTCCACTAATCACCACACAATACACTACTATGGATTCATCCCCGTCTCCCTACGAGAAGGCCATCCATAGCACTCACACTTGTCTTGAGCATTTTAGAGTATCCACTTCAAGTTGTCTATGTACCACGTAAGCATCCAAGAAGTCCATAACCATGGACCCGGCTATTCGAATAGATCATGTTAACCCTACAAGGGTGTACTTCTTCACACACGCTCTCGCCACTTACCACCACATACACGTCATGTATCTCGGTAACCTTGAAGCGGAGGCCTGGCGAGGGTGTCGGCCATGACCTGACTAACCACAAAAGACCCTAATCCAGGTTTATCGCCTATTTGGGTTCTATCCGCAAGGGAGTCCGGACGAGATTTCCATCACGGCCCCAAACAATGTGAGCAGGGTTCCCAAGGCCACCAACTGGGTGCCACTTAGTACACCGTGCCATGTGTGCCTAGTCTGTCCCAAGCCCACCCTGCCGAGTGCCACTTGGTAGAAAAATAACACTACCTACAAACACCAGAAACTAGTTGCGACTCCTGGACAGAGATCAAGTTGGTTAATAAGTCGAGAGGGGCACTTAAGCATTCCAATGCGTGGTAGTAGCTAGTCATTGGATAACATACACAGAACTCAGTGCTTAAGGACGGTTCCAGTGAGACAACCCACCATGTACTCCTACATGGCCTCTCACCGCTACCATTACCAAATTGTGTTCACACACTTCACTCTTAGCATCAAAACATAGCACTGCACTCCAATTCATTCCCAATGAATCAGACCTGACACAACTCTAAGCAATAGCAGCCATGGCACAGTAGGAACACAACATGGCTTCAATCAACTCCTACACATGCTAGTGGGCTTCAACTATTTACTGTGGCAATGACAGGTCATGTAGAGGAATGGGTTCAACTACCGCAGCATAAAGTAGCAGTTGAATCATTATTGTCCTAATGCAATAACGGAGAGCAGGAGCAAGAGAGTAGGATTGTATTGGAATGAACAAGGGGGTTTGCTTTCCTGGTAGATCAACAGGGGGCACTGCTCCACAGACAAGTACTCTGCAGCACTCTCCGAAGCAGGACCTATCGAGAAGGAACGGTGTCGGCAATCAAAACACAAGCACATGCAACAATATGATGCATGAACATGGCATGAAGATGTGATGTTGTTTGAGCTAATTCAGCTAGCATTCATTTGGTTGAAGTCCAGATTCAAATGCAACTCCAAAATAAGCCCTTATAAATGCCATTTATATGTTTTCACTTATACAGTAGGTATAAGTTGGTTTGTCATGCATGAAAATGGCACAGATGGATAGATTGAATTTTTCTAATAATTATTCATGTATAATTTATTTCAATCTGAGCTACGGTTGAATTTCTATGAATTTTTTAAGTTTGCAACATTTTGTGATTTTTCTGATTTATTTTAAAACCGGAAAATGAATAACTGCGTCAGCAGGTCAACGAAGCTGACCAGGTCAGACCTGATGTGTGGGGTCCACACGTCAGTGTCATAGTTAATTAATAGGGTTAATTTACACTAATACTAACCTAACTACAAATTAGCTGGGGCAGGGCCCACATGTCAGTGTCAGGGGGGTTAGTTAAACGGTGATTAGCCCTAAGCTAATCACCTGAACAACGGGGCCCACCTGACGGGCCGGCAAGCTCAAAACGGTCAAACCCGCCGGCGTTTAGCCGCCGGCGAGGCTGAACGCGGCGGAGGGGCTCGGGATCGTCGCTCCGGCGACCAAACGCGCGGCGGAGACCACCTACGTGAAGCCTAGGCTCGCGCGCATCCAGTGGGACACGCTGGAGGCCGTGGGGTGGTCGGAGCTCGCCGAAGCAGAGCTCGCGACGGCGGCCGGAGCACGGCCAGGTGCGGGCGAGGTGCTGCGGTGCACGGCAGGAGCTTTGGAGGGGCTCTACGGCCTCCTGGTGTCACCAGGAGCACGGTGACGCACACGATTGCGAGATGCGGCGGCTAGCTTGTCGGCGGCGACATGGACGGCGGCGAGTAGCTACGGCCATGGTGGGGAATGAAGCTACAGCACGGGAACGGCAGAATGAAGAGGGGGAAATGGATCAGAAGCTCACAACCAGTCCGGCGAAGTCGTCAGCGAGCTCAGGGGCGGTCGAACGCGAGCAGAACGGCGTGGGCAATCTCTGGTGGCCGGAGGTGAAGACGACGGTGGTAGCGGCTCTCCAGGGCCTCCCGCGGCGCGTGGCTCGACGGAGAGGTAGGAGGTGACGGTGCGAAGCTTGCAGACACAGATAGAGGGCGAGGGGGAGGCGGTAGCTATGACGGCACGAGTTGCGGCGACGGTAGCGCTCGGTCGCGGGGAGAGCGAGAGATCCAAGGGAGGAGGGAGAGTGAGAGAGAGTGAGATAGGTGCGAGATGGCGCGTGGCTTCGTGCGGGGCATCCAGAGCGACAAGGAGGAGGTCAGGCAGGCAGGTGGCGTGGGGCCACAGCGGTGTGCGCGCGTCGGCCACACGCCCGTTCGACTGGTGCGAGGACAACGATGACTGCCACTAGGCCAGTAGGCCGGCTGGGCTGCACAGTGCCAGGCCGCAGGTGAGTTTCTTCCTTTTTTTCATTTCTTTCTGTTTTCTGTTTTCTGGCATTTGTTTTTATTTAATAACAACACTCAAGTAATTTATTTTCTTATGCCAATTTTTGTAGGAGCTAGTTGTATTATTCCAGAGCTCCTCAACAACTAACATAATTTTTGGACATATATTATATATACAACATATATATATCCAATAAATATAACTATGCATTAATAGCAAATGGCCAGAATAAATATTTATGAGATCCTAAAAATATTGATTTGATTTTTACCTCTCACCAATATTTTCAGAGAGCAACATGAACATTTTCTTGGACCTTTTTGGAGCAATTGTTATCTGGGTCATCTCCAGAAATGATTTCTGAGGGTTTGACAAATCCCCATTTCAAATTTAAATGGAATTTTAAACATGATGCACACAAGACTAGCTAGTCTAGGTTATACCAGGACTAGGGACGTCACAACTCGCCCCCACTTGAAAGAATCTCATCCCTGAGATTCAAGGGTCGACGGAAAGAAAGTTGGGGTACTCCAGTCAAAGACGATCTTCTCGCTCCCAAGTAGCTTCTCTCTCAGAATGATGAGACCACTGAACCTTGAGAAACTTGATGTTCTGACATCGGATAACACGCTCTTCTTGATCAAGAATGTGAACTGGGTACTCTCGATATGTGAGGTTATCTTGGAGATCAAGTGTTTCGTGGTCCACTCCGCAGATGGGATCTGAGAAGCAACGCCTGAGTTGAGAGACGTGGAAGACATCATGAATTCGAGAAAGATGTGGGGGTAGTTCCAACTGGTAGGCAACCTCTCCTCGTTTAGCGAGAATGTGAAAAGGACCAATGTAACAAGGAGCCAATTTGCCCTTGATACCGAATCGATGGGTACCCTTCAAAGGAGTAACCCGAAGGTAGGCTTTGTCGCCAACTTCATAAGTCATTTCCTTATGACGATGGTCATACTGACTCTTTTGACGAGACTGGGCTATTTTCAAGTTCTCGCGAATGATGCGAACTTGCTCTTCTGCCTCCTGGATCATGTCCGGTCAAAAGAATTGTCTTTCACTGGTTTCTGACCAGTTCAAAGGTGTTCGACATCTTCGTCCATAGAGAATCTCAAAAGGAACTTTCTTGAGACTGATTGATAACTATTATTATAAGCAAACTTGGCAAAAGGAAGACATTTCTCCCAACACATACCGAATGAGATAACGCAAGCTCTAAGCATGTGTTCGAGGATTTGGTTGACCCTTTCCACCTGACCACTTGACTGAGGGTGGAAGGCGATACTGAAGGAAAGATGGGTTCCCATGGCAGTTTGGAAACTCTCCCAGAAATGAGAAGTGAAAAGACTACCACGGTCTGAATTGATCTCTAGTGGAACACCATGAAGCGACACTATTCGAGAAATATATAAGTCAGCAAGCTGACTAGCAGTGATACTCTCTCGAACAGGTAGGAAGTGAGCCACTTTGGAAAGTCGATCAATGACTATGAAGATAGCATTATTCCCTCTCTTGGTCCTAGGAAAACAGGTGATGAAGTCCATACCAACTTTATCCCATTTCCACTCAGGAATAGCTAAAGGCTGAAGGGTGCCAGCAGGTCTCTGATGCTCTGCCTTAACGCGACAACAAATGCCACAGTTAGCAATAAACTGAGCGATTTCTCTCTTCATCCTAGTCCACCAGAACCTCTGGCGTAGGTCCTGATACATCTTAGTACTACGGATGAATCGTGAGAGGAGATTCATGCACCTGCTTAAGAATCAATTGTCGCAGGTGTTGATTCTTGGGAACCACCAAGCGATTCTCAAAGAAAACAACACCTCGATTATCCATAGAAAAACATCCACCAACTCCCTTCTTAATGTTCCTCTTGATGCGGGTAACACCTCTATCAAACATCTGGTCGGTAATGATCTGATCCTCGAGGGTAGGTTTCGCCACCAAGGTAGAGAGGAATCCGTGAGGAGCAATGTGAAGGGTAAGCTTACAGAATTCCTCATGGAGAAATGGTTGGCCCTGCTGCAACATGAGATTGTTGCAATAGGACTTACGACTTAGTGCATCAGCCATGACATTGGCTTTGCCTGGAGTGTAGGTAATCCCTAGATCCTAATCTGAGATCACTTCCAACCAACGTCTTTGCCTAAGGTTCAAATCTGGTTGGGTGAAGATATACTTGAGACTCTGGTGATCGGTGTGGATCTTGCAATGTTTACCAAGAAGGTAATGCCGCCAGGTCTTAAGTGCATAGACTACGGCTGCAAGATATAGATCATGTGTAGGATAATTCTCCTCATGTGGATGCAACTGTCGAGATGCATAAGCAATCACATGACGATCTTGCATAAGAATGCAACCTAGTCCCTGCCATGAGGCGTCTCAGTAGATAACAAAGTCCTTCGTGAAATCCGGTGGCACAAGTATGGGAGAAGAACTCAGGCATCTTTTCAGTTCCTGAAAACTGTACTCACACTATGGGGACCACTCAAACTTTTTATCTTTCTTGAGAAGTTTCGTGCGAGGTTTGGCCTCTTTGGAGAAGTTTTCAACAAAGCGGCGACAATAACTGGCTAGACCAAGGAAACTCCTAACTTGTTTAACTATTTGAGGTGGAGTCCAATCAAGAACGGCCTTAACTCTCTTGGGATTGACAGCAATGCCCTTACCAGAGATCACGTGGCCTAGGTAGGTTACTTCCACTACTAGGAAAAGGGCTATAGATGGGATGAACACTAATGGTGCACCTGTCAGGTGGTGCGCCATTAGTATATACTAATGGCGCACCATGTTTCGGTACGCCATTAGTGTGGAAGACACTAATGGCACACCAGGAACATGGTGCGCCACTAGAAACATTTTTTTTTATTTTTCCAAACATTCTAATGGCGCAACGTGGCACAGTGCGCCATTACTTTACTAGTGCTAACTAGTAATGGCGCACTGGCCACACCGTGCGCCATTAGAATATATACTTTTTTTATTATTTTTTAGCAAAACTTCTAATGGCGCACCAGAAGCTGGTGCGCCATTAGTAACCAGGGTCGACCCCCCGCTCCACCGGCCGCCGCCGCCGACCCCTGCACCCTCCCCCACTCCACCACCGCCGACGTCCCACCGCACCCTCCCCGCTCCACCGGCCGCCGCCGCCGACCCCCGGCCCGCACCCTCCCCCACTCCACCGCTGACGACGACCACCCGCACCCTCCCCCACTCCACCCCGCCGATGTCCCACCGCACCCTCCCCCGCTCCACCGGCCGCCGCCGCCGACCCCCGGCCCGCACCCTCCCCCACTCCACTGCCGCCACCGACCCCCCGCACCCTCCCCCACTCCACCGCCGCCGACGTCCCACCGCACCCTCCCCCGGCCCGCACCCTCCCCCACTCCACCGCCGCCGACCCCCCGCACCCTTCCCCACTCCACCGCCGCCGACGTCTCACCGCACTCTCCCCCGCTCCACCAGCCGCCGCCGCCGACCCCCGGCCCACACCGTCCCCCACTCCACCGCCGCCGACGACCACCCGCACCCTCTCCCCCGCACCCTCCCCGGCCCGCTCCACCGTCACAAATGAATGCAACTAAAATTGCAAAAAAAAATTGATTATATTTTCAAATAACAAATTTTATGATATTTTCAAATAATAAATTTGATGATATTTTTTCATATTCATAAATATTTTCAAATAACAAATTTGATGATATTTTTAAAAAAATTATTACTATTTTTATAAAAAAATATTACTGTTATGATTTAAACAAGTTTGAACATATTTAAACACAAATAAATATCAAACAGCATTTTAAATGCATAAATACAAAAAATGGGGAGCCTGGGAATCGAACCCAGGACCTCCTCGTGTGTATGTTGCGTGCTGACCAGTCGGGCTAGTGGGCTTGTTCTGATGGAGTGGGGGTTATGTGGAATATAACCTGACCAGTCGGGCTAGTAAATTCTAATGGTGCACCATGGCGGGGTGTGCCATTAGATTGGTTGTACTTATGACGCACTAGGGGTGCGGTGCGCCATTAGATCCCTCCCCCAGTTCACCTATTCCCCTCTCACTGTTGCCTCCCTCCCTCCCTCACCAGATCCACTTGACCCAACCGTACGCCGCCGCCCCCTTGCTCCGCCCCCTCCATTCGCCGCGCCTGCACGCCGTCGGTGACGCCGCCGCCGCTGTGGTCTTGCGCTGCCCCGATGCCGCCGCCCCGACCCCCGCGGGACTCCACCCCCGTCGCCCCCGCGCCTCGCGAATGGGATCGGCCGAGCGCGCGCCACCCGCTCCTCTCCTCTCGTCCTCCCTTCGATGAGCGAGGGCCTCCTCCGGGCCCTGCAGCAGCCGGTGAGTGCGGCCCCGACGCACCCACCCCGCCTGCCCCTGCCGTCCTCCGCCAACGGCCCCTGCTCTCCTTCGACCGCGGCGAGCAAGGACCCGGACGAGCTCGGACCCCGACCCAAACCCCTTCGCCGACCCCGACCCCGACCCCTCCGGCGACCAGGTACCTCTCCTCCTTCCTCCTTCCTCCCTCTCCACCCTTCCCCATTCCCTCCCTCCCTCCCCTCGACGGTGGCGACGTCGGCACCGTTTGCATCTGAACTTTGCAAATATGTTCACCTGCCATGTTAGTTTGCAGTCAGGGTTCAGACAAATATTGTTAGCTAGAATTTATAATTTGTCTTAGATTGTAAGGGTAACTAGTCCTTAGATTGCAGTGTAGGTCATCTGCTTATACTCTATTTTCAGAATACATCTTCATCATGTGAATTTTTACTTAGTCTGAATATTAGGCTTTTTGAATCCAAGATTGAGGTTGAAATACGGTCTCCTGGATTGCTTCTGGTTTGTGCTTGCTGCTTACCATGATTTTTTCTGTCAAATTATGAATATGGATTAACATCAAGGCCATAAAAATTGTTGAACCAACTGCGGTTCTTGTGAATGAGTAGTTGGAATGTGTTTGCACGACTTGCAATTCTTTCATTTGGGAATTGGCAGTGAACTGGGATAGTCTGATCTCTCCTCCTTCCTCCTTCCTCCCTCTCTCCACCATTCCCCATTCCTTCCAACCGATGCTCCAAAAGGAATTTCAAGACAGAAATCACATGATCCAAAAGTTAGGGTTCACGATTCAAATTGCACTGCATTTCTGTAACTATATAGGAGAATCAGAGTTCCTGCTACTTTTGTTTCTTTTCTTTTTGAAACTGTGCTATCTTTTCATTAGAGATGGGATGTTTCTACTTTCTAGCGGTGAACATGAGAAGGTTGTGTTAGTTGCTCAGCCTGGGATAGGAAAATAGACCGCGAACTTTCTGAGATGGTAAAACAGATGAGGGCATTGTTCTCCAGGGAAGGTGCAATGGATGTGATTGAAGATTCGATTTGGTTGTTCCATTAATGATGTCTAGGCAGAATGCTTTATAAGTTTCATCTTCCGGCAAACAACAAGATTCAGTTCGGTTGTTCCATTAATGGTGGGCTTTTGAGGAACATTCGGTCAACGTCTCCTAATAAGATGTAGGTTACCAAGCCCTTGTCTATTGTATCTAAGGTAGTAGTAGAGTACATGTACTTGCAAGTTCCAACTAGTGGCTTCAGGGATTGAGTTAATTCATAGATGTTGACCTTGATCCAGTGGCATATAGATTGGAACAACTGAGTTCTGTTTCTTGTTATTTTAGATTGTACTATTGATTTGATTTATTATCTGCAAAGTGATAAATTTTTAATTTGAACTAATTCAGATTCTCCTATGAAGAAGGCCAGGCCTCGGAAATTGGTTAGTTTGAAGGCCAGGCCCCTTATAATGATGCTTTTCTCTAGAAAAAATGATCCTGGATTTTTTTTATGTAATTCTTTGTGGTATTAAGATGGAAACCTGGGATACTTTTTCTGTTAGGAGATGGTGTTATATTAAGATGCATATATTGTTATGTTACACAAAATTGTATCATCTTGCCACTTAAGTCAGCCTACCCTTTAAGCAGAAAATTCAGTTAGGAGCTACTGTTAGGAGCTACTGTCAAAAACTTGAGCTACTGTCAAAAAATTCAGTTATGGCATCTAGAATTATGTCAGTTTTTTTTTGTAACTAGAAGACCAAAGTGTTAGGAATTCTGTCCAAACTGTAGTTTTCAGTATTCTGTCCAAACTGAAAATTGTTAAAAAGCATGATGTTTCTTGGATTTCTATAATGATGTTGATGATGGAACACATGGTCTTGGATTTCTGTAATGATGATGGAACATTATAAAGCATTGTACTCCAGTGTGTATGAAGGATACAAAAAATTTAGCAACTTCTCTGATTTTATAAAGTCGTTCTAATATGGTGAAACTTCACTTGTTTTTAGGCTAGTGCAGGGTGTTGCTTTATTCTGATGCCTCTGAATTACTTGTGATCACATTGAGAAAGACTTGCTAGTTTGCTGGGTTTTGTCTCCGACCATTGTGTCGTGATGAATTTGCAGGTACCCTGAGAGGCCCTTGAGTTTGCCGGGATGTCGATTAACTTCCGTTCCGGCAAATTCGGGCACTCCATATGTCCTATTTTCAGCAAAAGGTCATGCTGAAATTTTCCATGAATTTTAGCATGACTTTGCTAAAAATAGGACGTATGGGGTACTTGCGACTAATGCATGTTTTATGATCTGTTGTAAGGGTACTAATTGGTCTCTTCTGCTGCTTATCAGAGATGGGGGGAAGCAGCCACCACCGCTCCGCGACACCGCAGTACGAGTTGGATGCTTCCGAGTTCTTCAGTATCATACTTGGGACTTCAGTATCATCCATGACGCAGGTATATAAAACGAGAGATCTCCCCTTCACCCATCTCATTATGATATCTGTTGTTTGCTACATCACTCATTGTCCCAAACTGCAGAGGCTGCCTGTTAGTTTTATGAACATGCTGGGTGAAGATCCGCCAAATAATGTGAAGCTGCGATGGGCCGACAGCAGGTTTCGCAGGCAGTGGGATGTGGAGTTGGTGATCAAAGAGGGCCACATGTACTTGTCTCGTGTGTGGGAGAAGTTCTACCGTGCCTACGACCTGCGGCTGGGGTACTTCCTTCTCTTCAGGTACGACGACGACGCCACCATGCTCATCGTGAAGGTGTTCAACGCGACTATGCGTCGCATGCGCTACGCTGACGATGATGATGCCGGTACGTTCTGCCTCTTCTTATTCCTCTACATTTGGCTTTGTCTCACATTGATTGTTAACGGTCATTGTTGCATTTGGACAGGTAGTGGGAGCAGCAGCAGCGACACTGGCTACAGCCAAAGCAGCAGCGACTATGGCTGTAGCAAAAGCAACATTGATTCTGGCTTTAGCAAAAGCAGCAGCGATTCTGGCAGCAGCACAGACAACAAGAAGGATGATCCGGACTGGAGTGCGGGAGAAGAGGAGCAGAGTGGGGATGAGGAGCTACAGGATGACGATGGGCATCAGGCTGAAGATAACCTAGCACTGGTGGTGGCTGACCAAGGGCAAGAGATGGTGGTGGCTGACCATGGGCAAGAGATGGTGGTGGCTGACCATGGGCAAGAGATGGAGGTGGCTGAGGATGACCTAGTGATGGTCGTGCCCGTCCTGCCTGAAGGTGGCCTCGCGATGGTGGTGGTGCCTGACAATGACCACGCACCAGTGGTGGCGCCGGCGATCCCATAGCTGGGCGACATGACCACGCCAATTGTGGTAGAAGACTACATCCCACTGCCTCCACCGCCTCGCCGCTCTTGGCGCATTAGACCGAGGAAGGAGAAGGAGAAGAACAATGAGAACTAAACTATGTCAGGTATGTCAGATCTCCAAAATGATATATATATATATATATATACTTAGTTACCTATGTTATCTCTAATATGCTTAGTTTCCTATAGGTTAGCTTCATTTTACCTAAGCTGGCTCTAATATGCTAACTTAGAGCTTATATGCTTAGTTTCCTATAGGTTAGCTCCAAAATAACTTATGTTAGCACAAAATGATCAAGTTTACATAATAAGCTTATAGTCTTTTTCTTATTCTTCTTCTTTTCCAAAATGACATAGGTTAGCTTCATTTTACCTAAGTTGGCTCTAATATTCTAACTTAGAGCTTATATGCTTAGTTTCCTATAGGTTAGCTCCAAAATTACTTCTGTTAGCACAAAATGATCGAGTTTACATAATAAGCTTATAGTCTTATTCTTATTCTTCTTCTTTTCCAAAATGACATAGGTTAGCTTCATTTTACCTAAGTTGGCTCTAATATGCTAACTTAGAGCTTATATGCTTAGTTTCCTATAGGTTAGCTCCAAAATTACTTATGTTAGCACAAAATGATCAAGTTTACATAATAAGCTTATAGTCTTCTTCTTATTCTTCTTCTTTTCCAAAATGACATAGGTTACCTTCATTTTACCTAAGTTGGCTCTAATATGCTAACTTAGAGCTTATATGCTTAGTTTCCTATAGGTTAGCTCCAAAATTACTTATGTTAGCACAAAATGATCAATTTTACATAATAATCTTATAGTCTTCTTCTTATTCTTCTTATTCTTCTTATTCTTCTTCTTATTCTTCTTCTAGTGTTCTTCTTCTTCTAGTATTCTTCTAGTCTTCTTCTTCTTCTAACTTCTTGTTTATCATTTTGCAGATTTGATTTAATTCACGGAAGCTTGCATGGATGGAGTGCCTCTTTTCCATTTGTGTTTTTATTTTGTATCAATGTGAAACTTTTGTGAATTGATGGATAACGGTGTTGGATGAACAATGTGAAACTTTTGTAATATGTAACGATGGAACTATGTGTTGGCTATGTATGTATATATGATGGAACTTGTGGGTTGGCTATGATTGTTATATGGATGCTTGTTGTATATATATGTGTTGGATATCTCATATGTGAAATAGTGATCTGAGATTAAGAAAAAACAAAAAATAAATAAAAAATTGTTACTAATGGCGCACTACCATGTGGTGCGCCATTAGTATAGCAGACACTAGTGGCGCACTGTGGGCAAAACTAATGGCGCACTACATGGTGCGCCGTTAGTATACCAGATACTAATGGCGCACCAGTGGTGCGCCATTAGTAAAAAATACTAGTGGCGTGATACTAATGGCGCACCAGTAGTGCGCCATTAGTAGGCAAAACCGGTGCGCCATTAGTAGGCCTTTTCCTAGTAGTTTTCTGGCAACCAAAATTCACACTTGGAGAACTTGGCATAAAGGCGGTGCTCTCTGAGTTTTTCTAACACAAGTCTAAGATGTTCGGCATGCTCTTCCTCGTTCTTCGAGTAAATAAGAATATCATCGAGGTAAACCACGATGAACTTATCTAAGTACTCAAAGGTCGAGTTCATCAAGCAGGAGAATGTAGCTGGAGTGTTGGTTAGACCGAAGGACATGACGGTGTACTCGTACTAACCATAACGAGTGACAAAGGCCATCTTGGGGATGTCCCCGTTTCTGATCTTGATTTGGTGATAGCCTAACCTCAAATCCATCTTGGAGAAGACTGAGGATCCAGCGAGCTGATCATACAGATCGTTGATCCTAGGAAGCGGATATTTGTTCTTTGTCGTGACCAAATTAATGGGACGATAATCTGCAACCATTCGGTCTGTACCATCCTTCTTATTGACGAAGAGGACGGGGCAAGCCCAAGGAGAAAAACTAGGACGGATGAAACCCTTTTGCAAGGACTCATCAAGTTGTTTCTTAAGCTCGGTCAGTTCTAAGGGTGTCATCTTGTAAGGTCTCCTAGAGATTGGAGCGGTTCCTGGGATAAGATCTATGATGAACTCTACATCTCTGTCAGGTGGAACACCTGGCAACTCCTCTGGAAAGACATCCAGAAAGTCACGGACTACTAGGATATCTTCAAGGTCTGGGAGAGGGTTGGCATTAAGAGAATAGAGTTGACGCTTTGCAACTCTAGGGGAGACAATGACTATCTTGCCAGATGGGCGTGTAAGCTGAACAAGCCTGGTGTAACAATCAATCTTGGCATAATGAGCTTTCCTCCAGTCCATACCCAAGATGATGTTAATATCTGTAGACTTGAGGGCTATAAGTGATGCAAGGAATACAAGTCTGACAACAAGGATTTCATTACCATGGCTTACACTAGAAGTTTTCCATTTGGATCCAGGAGTTTGAATGACTAGTGGAGAGGGCATATCACAAAATGACATGTTGTGCAAGCTAGCATAGCTTTCAGAAATGGAGGATTGAGATGCTCCAGTATCGAATAGAACCGATGTTGGATGACAATTGACAAGGAGTGTACCAAGAACGACATCTGGATCATCATGAGCGTCTTTGATACGTCTCCAACATATCTATAATTTTTTATTGTTCCATGCTATTATATTATCCATCTAGGATGTTTTATATGCATTTATATGCTATTTTATATGATTTTTGGGACTAAACTATTAACCTAGAGCATAGTGCTAGTTTCTGTTTTCTCCTTGTTTTTGAGTTTTATAGAAAAGGAATACCAAACAGAGTCAAATTGACGTGCCAATTTTTGATGATTTTTTATGGACCAAAAGAAGCCCCTGGAGTGAAAGAGTTGGGCCAGAAGAGTCCCGGGCTGCCCACAAGGGTGGGGGGTGCACCCACCCCCCGGTCGCGCCCCCCTGTCTCGTGGACAGCCCAGAGACCTCCCTGACTTGTTCCCGATGCCAAAAATTCCTATAAATACTAAAACCTCTAGAAAATAACCTAGACCGGGAGTTCCGCCGCCACAAGCCTCTATAGCCACCAAAAACCAATCGGGACCCTATTCCGGCACCCTGCCGGAGGGGGGATCCATCATCGGTGGCCATCTTCATCATCCCGGCGCTCTCCATGACAAGGAGGGAGTAGTTCACCCTCGGGGCTGAGGGTATGTACCAGTAGCTATGTGTTTGATCTCTCTCTCTCTCGTGTTCTTGATATGGCACGATCTTGATGTATCGCGAGCTTTGCTATTATAGTTGGATCTTATGATGTTTCTCCCCCTCTACTCTCTTGTAATGGATTGAGTTTTCCCTTTGGAGTTATCTTATCGGATTGAGTCTTTAAGGATTTGAGAACACTTGATGTATGTCTTGCATGTGCTTATCTGTGGTGACAATGGGATATTTGATGATCTACTTGATGTATGTTTTGGTGATCAACTTGCGGGTTCAGTTACCTTGTGAACTTATGCATAGGGGTTGGCACACGTTTTTGTCTTGACTCTCCGGTAGAAACTTTGGGGCACTCTTTGAAGTACTTTGTGTTGGTTGAATAAATGAATCTGAGATTGTGTGATGCATATCATATAATCATGCCCACGGATACTTGAGGTGACATTGGAGTATCTAGGTGACATTAGGGTTTTGGTTGATTTGTGTCTTAAGGTGTTATTCTAGTACAAACTCTATGATAGATTGAACGGAAAGAATAGCTTCATGTTATTTTACTACAGACTCTTGAATAGATCGATCAGAAAGGATAACTTTGAGGTGGTTCTGTACCCTATAATAATCTCTTCGTTTGTTCTCCGCTATTAGTGACTTTGGAGTGACTCTTTGTTGCATGTTGAGGGATAGTTATATGATCCAGTTATGTTATTATTGTTGAGAGAACTTGCACTAGTGAAAGTATGAACCTTAGGCCTTGTTTCCTAGCATTGCAGTACTGTTTACGCTCACTTTTACAACTTGTTAACTTGCTGTTTTTACATTTTCAGATTACAAAAACCTATATCTACCATCCATATTGCACTTGTATCACCATCTCTTCGCCGGACTAGTGCACCTATACAATTTGCCATTGTATTGGGTGTGTTGGGGACACAAGAGACTCTTTGTTATTTGGTTGCAGGGTTGTTCGAGGGAGACCATATTGAAAGTGCAACTATCCCTAGGTGGTTTTGGTAATTCATAACAACATATAGCTCATTGAGCTAATGCTATTCCAAGACTATTATTTCAGGAAAGCTCAATGAATGGCATGGCATGGATGATGAAAGTGGATCCCTCAAAATATTAAGGACAAAGGATTGGCTCAAGCTCAAAAGCTCAAGACTCTTCATATTATATTTTAGTGATCCAAGATCACATTGAGTCTATAGGAAAAGCCAATACTATCAAGGAGGGATGAGGTGTTGCTTAATGAGCCTCTTGCTTCATGTGCTTAGTGATATGCTCCAAAACCCTCAGCTACTTTCTCACATCCACAAATGACCTAAACCTAAAGCCAAAATCGGTCACACCGATTTTTTCTATCCGGCGCCACCGATTTCAAATGTCATAGCCATTGCCACAAACCCTAATCAAATCGGTTCTACCGATAGGGATCTCGGTCTTACCGAGATGGGATTGTAATCTCTCTGTTTCCCTTCATAACGTTTTGGTCTAACCGAAGTGAGCAATCGGTCCCACCGAGATTGCAATATAAACTCACTGTTTCCCTTTTGTAACATTTCGGTCTCACCGAAAAGAGCAAATCGGTCCCACCGAGTTTACCTGACCAACTCTCTGGAAAGCTTATTACTAAAATCGGTCTCACCGAGTTTGTGTAATCGGTCCTACCGAGATTACGTTATGCCCTAACCCTAACCGAATCGGTCCTACCGAGTTGCATGTCAGTCCCACCGAAAATCCTAACGGTCACTAGGTTTACTAAATCGGTCCGACCGTGTCTGTTGAATCGGTCCCACCGAGTTTGGTAGATTGTGTGTAACGGTTAGATTTTGTGTGGAGGCTATATATACCCCTCCACCTCCTCTTCATTCGTGGAGAGAGCCATCAGAACAAACCTACACTTCCAACTTACCATTTCTGAGAGAGAACCACCTACTCATGTGTTGAGGCCAAGATATTCCATTCCTACCATATGAATCTTGATCTCTAGCCTTCCCCAAGTTGCTTTCCACTCAAATCTTCTTTCCACCAGATCCAAAACCTATGAGAGAGAGTTGAGTGTTGGGGAGACTATCATTTGAAGCACAAGAGCAAGGACTTCATCATCAACGCACCATTTGTTACTTCTTGGAGACTGGTGTCTCCTAGATTGGCTAGGTGTCACTTGGGAGCCTCCGACAAGATTGTGGAGTTGAACCAAGGAGTTTGTAAGGGCAAGGAGATCGCCTACTTCCTGAAGATCTACCGCTAGTGAGGCAAGTCCTTTGTGGGCGACGGCCATGGTGGGATAGACAAGGTTGCTTCTTCGTGGACCCTTCGTGGGTGGAGCCCTCCATGGACTCGCGCAACCGTTACCCTTCGTGGGTTGAAGTCTCCATCAACGTGGATGTACGATAGCACCACCTATCGGAACCACGCCAAAAACATCCGTGTCTCCAATTGCGTTTGAATCCTCCAAACCCTTCCCTTTACTTTCTTGCAAGTTGCATGCTTTAATTTCCGCTGCCTATATACTCTTTGCATGCTTGCTTGAATTGTGTGATGATTGCTTGACTTGTCCTAAGATAGCTAAAATCTGCCAAACTCTAAAATTGGGAAAAGGTTAAGTTTTTGATTTGTCAAGTAGTCTAATCACCCCCCCCCCTCTAGACATACTTCAAGGTCCTACAAGTGGTATCAGAGCTTTGGTCTCCATTTGCTTTGATTTCCATAGCTTTTGGTGGTCATAGCCTTGGTTTCACAACCTAGGAGAGTATGGCGTCTAGTGAGGGAAATTATCACCGTAGAGGTCCTTACTTTGATGGTACTAATTTTGCTAGTTGGAAACATAAGATGAAAATGCATATTCTCGAACATAACCCCGCCGTTTGGGCAATTATTTGTATTGGCTTGCAAGGTGAATCCTTTGACGGGAGAGAGCCGAACCGTGAAGCTAATGCGGAAGAATTGAAGAGGCTGCAATACAACGCTCAAGCTTGTGATATCATCTTCAACGGATTGTGCCCCGAAGAATTCAACAAAATCAGCCGTCTTGAGAATGCAAAGGAAATTTGGGATACTTTGATTGATATATGCATGAAGGTACCGAATCCGTCAAGGAATCCAAGTTGGATGTGCTCCAAAGTCAGCTTGACAAGTTCAAGATGAAGGATGGTGAAGGTGTCGCTGAAATGTACTCTAGGCTTGCTCTTATCACAAATGAGATTGCCGGCTTAGGGAGTGAAGAGATGACCGACAGATTCATCATCAAGAAGATCCTAAGAGCATTGGATGGAAAGTATGATACCGTGTGCACATTGATCCAAATGATGCCAAACTACAAAGATCTCAAGCCAACGGAAGTCATTAGAAGAATTGTTGCTCATGAGATGTCACTCAAGGATAAGGAGGAACTTCACAACAAGTCAAGTGGTGCTTACAAAGCCTCAAGTGAAGCCCCCACATCATCAAGTGAGAAACAAACCTTCAATGAAGAATTGAGCTTAATGGTGAAGAACTTCAACAAATTCTACAAGAGTAGAAGCAAAGAAAGAAGCTCCAAGTCAAGGTGTTACAATGACAAAAGATCTTCTAGTCGAGAGCGAAAGTGCTACAATTGTGGGAGACCCGGACACTATTCCAATGAGTGTACGGCATCCTACAAAAGAAGAGAAGATTCTCCAAGAAGAAGAAGCAAAAGAGAAGAATCACCACCAAGAGACAGGAGGAGTAGAGATGATCGTTATGAACGAAGACCCTCACGGAGAAGCAAGGATTCAGAAAGGAAGGACAAGTCATCAAGGAGCTACACAAAACGAAGACATCAAGCTCATGTTGGTGAATGGGTATTCGGCTCCGACTCCGACAATCACTTCGAGAGAAGCTATCACTCCGACTCCGAATATACTCAAGATGAAGGTGTTGCCGGTCTAGCACTTGTGTCAACCAACTCCTACGACATATTTGATTCACCAAATGAAGGAATTGGAAGATGCTTCATGGCCAAAGGTCCAAAGGTAACACATCCTAAGTATGTTGATTTCAATAGTGATGAAGATGACTTACTTGTGGATGATGATTTACTTGTTGACAACTCTAGTGATGAATACTATGATGAAACGTCAATTAATCATGCTAATCAAGATAAAACGAATGACAATGATAAGGACAAGATTGAGCTTCTAACTAAAGAAGTAAACACTCTTAAGTTAGCTCATGAAACTATCTTCGAAGATCATCGAGAACTTTTAAGGGCTCATCAAAAGTTACGCTTTGAAAAGCTCAATCTTGAGCAAGAGCATGAGTTCATAAAAGCAATCAATGATGATCTCCGTAAGAAAAGTTCTTCTTACATTGCCAAGCGTTTACTCTTATCTACTTACATGCCTCAAGTCAAGTCTAGTAACAAGTACAAGAAAGATACTTCCTCTAGTAGTAACAATAATAATGTCAAATCCAATATTGTTGCTTCTAGTAGTTCTCTTGATTCCACTAATGATTCTCTTAGCCAAGTTACACTTGAGCAAGAAAATAGCTTATTGAAGGGAATTATAGAGAAAGGTGTTTATAAGAGCCTTGCCAGGAGTAAGCAATTGGAGGAAATTGTACGCAAGCAAGGAAGGCACCGGAAGAATCAAGGTGTTGGTTTTGAACGAAAGTTCAATGCCAATGGAGTTGAGTGGGAAGAAGATCAATAACCCAAGACAAAGTTTGTTCCTCAACAAGAGAAGTATGATCCTACTTCCTTCAAGGGAACACAAGCACAAGATGATCTTCCACCACAAGACCACAAGAATAAAGGCAAGGACAAGCTTCAAGAAGAGATTGATGCATTTGAAGAAGCACCTAAGGCCTCGTTCAAGTGGGTTCCCAAGACTACGTCAAGTTCTAGTTCATCAAGTACAACTACAACTCCAAGGATTCCCATCAAGATGATGTGGATCCCGAAGAAGAAGAACTAGAGAGTTCTTGAGGGTGACTCTGCCAACATTCTTCACTCATATCATTATGGCAAGAACAAGTGCAATCAACTTCCACATCTTGCACTAGTTCAAGGAGTCACAAACCCTCATGTTGGTAAGGCAAGGGACAAGGTAACCTAATGATTTCATGGACATCATCTTGTGTGTGCATCACTCTATGTCTATGGATATTCTTGTTTGTTCCTTGTGGGACTAACCCATGTAGGTAAGTTGAAAGTGCAACTCACTCCAAAGGATTGCTCCAAATGATCTACATCAACATTGAGCATCCACATCTTCAACACCTACATGAAGTCATCATCGACAAAACCCAAGGTTAGTTCATCCCTCTAAAAGGGGATCTCACATCTAGGGGGAGCTTAACTCTAAGAATTGAGTCAAAGCAACTCTAATGGTGTGAACACATCAATGCATTATGTAAAAGTGGTAACCCCACTTGAGCTTAAATGATGAGTATGACCTATGATCAAATGTTTTCATTTGACTCCTAAGTCAATATACTCATATATAGATGACCTAATCATCGCCAATTGTTTGATAGATGCTAGAATTGATTGTGCATGTTTTGCCACATATTTCATTTGCCATCTTATTGTGGGAGCATGTTGGTGCATATTTTACTCATTCAAGGACATCCACTTGTTGCTTTGATTGTTTGGATTTCTTTTCTTTTTGCCAAGTGGATGGACAAGAATGCCTAAGAACCTTCTCTAGCTATCAATGCTTTTCTCGTCTCAAACTCTATTCATGCTACATCACAAAATTTGATCAAGTCAGATTCGAACCACTCTGTGTGAGGGGCACTCGGAGTCCCCGATTCGTCATAGACTTACACTTCCAAAACTTCTTCGTGATTCTCGGTCTGACCGATTCCTCCATTTCGGTCCTATCGAGATCACTAAGTCGATCTAATTTTTCAATCTCGGTGCAACCGATTTGAACTTTTCGGTCACACCGAGTTGCTGTAACTGTACACAGTTATGCATCTCGGTGCCACCGAGTTGTTCCACTCGGTCACACCGACAGGGTCGGGATATATATAGTCACGGGCAAAAATTTGGAAATTCCTCCGAACCCCTTCGCCCGCGCAATAGCTCGCTCTGCCTCCAGGGTCTCCGGATCGTCTCCTCGTCGCCAGCCGCCTCCTGTCGCTGGTCTCCGGCGCCGTCAATGGATTTCACCCCCGCTGTTGCTGCCGTAGCGAGTTCATCGCCAAGCCAGGGTATGGACTTGATCACTGTGCTATCCTCGTCCAATTCCTAGCACATTGTGTTCTTATTGATTCTTGCCACGATTGAAACACTCCTATCCAGTCAATGCAAACCATAGATTAGATGAGATTCGAAATTTTAGGGCTAGGTTTCCGCCGAAACCATCTCGGACCCACCGAGTTGAAAAACTCGGTCCCACCGATTTGGCTAATGCCATTGCACTAGTAACTCTCGGTCTGACCGAGAATTGCTAATCGGTGAGACCGATTTTAGGACTTTGTGAAACCCTAGCAGTCTCAGTGCCACCAAACTGTGACTCGGTCCAACCGAGATCATCAGTTTAGGTTCCAAAACTGCTTCGGTATCACCGAGTTTGAAAATCGGTTGATCCGAAATGCTTTCTGTGGAAAACTAAAACTGAATTTTTGAATCATTATTTTGCAAAAATCTCTGCATTTTGTGATGCTCATCCACTCTATCTCATCTATAACTCTTCACAGGGTCAGCAGTCAGTGTTTGCAGCATGTCAGACCAAAGTGACAGCCAGAACAGGTCAGAAGAGCAGATTCACATGAGTGAGGGCACTAGTCCCTCAAGTTCTTCAGATGATGGCAGCAGGAGCACCCCAAGCAACCTACCTAAAGCTGCTACCAGGCAAAGGAAGAAAAGAACCTCAGACTCTAAGGATGGGGATTATAGAGCTGAAGAGGATGAGGCTACTTCCAAGAAGGTAGTGCTCAAAAAGGAGTATGGCTCAGCACATAGCACAAAGCCTGGACTGAATAAGAAGGTTCCTACCAAGAGGACACCATGCCCAAGGTCAGAAGGTCCACTCAAGTGCCAGAATAGCCAGAACCCAAAGAGGCACCTGCAAAGAAAGTCACAACTTTCAAATCCAAGAAAGTTCCTACTAGAGAAACTATGAAGTTTACCATTGAATCAGAGGATGAAGCAGCTCAGGATAAGAAGAAGAAGAGAGCAAGAACCACAGCTGCCCAGGTTCTTGGAAAGCCCTCAATGAGAAGAGACTCTGAAGAGGAAGAAGAGGTTGTTGCACCAGCACCCAAGGCACCAAAGCTTATGGGTGATGCTATTAGATCAGGGGCTGCAACATCAAAGCCCAAGGAAGAACCCAAAGCTGCCCCCAAGGCCAAGCTTGCACCAAAGAGGAATACCAGGAGTATTCCAGCTGCTGAGAAGAACAAGGCCCCAGTGCCTAATGTTGCTGATGAGGAAGGTGAAGAAGGACAGGTCCTAAGGAAGCTCAAGCCCAAGATACCAGACCACAATGATGCCCATCCTGTGGCTGAGGACATGAACATCAGAAGAGACTCAGGGTTGAGGCTATGGAGGATGACAGATCCATATGCCACAAGGAGAAGAACTGCTGTTGATTACAGGTTCCATACAAAGGAACAGCAGGACTTCTATGAGACAATCTTGTTGGACAAGAGGCCCATAGTGTGTGATATGAGGTGGGTCGACTGGACCTACATGAAAGACAATGAAGAGCACTATCCTGGAGTGCAAGACAGTTTTTGTTGCTTGTGGAGTTGCAGATTATGTTGGGCAAAAGCTCACCAACTGGAATGATGAACTCATTATGCAATTCTACTCCACAGCACACTTCTATCCAGATGGGAGGATAGTTTGGATGTCTGAAGGTACAAGGTACCAGTCCACTGTTGAGGAATGGGCAAGACTGATAAATGCCCCAAAGGAAAATGAAGATGACCTGGATATTTATGCCAAGAAGAAGATAGACCACAACTCCATGGCACACATGTACAAGGAGATCCCATACAAAGCTGTTGAGACACATAAGTTTGGATCAGTCCACTTTCTTCTGTCAGGGCTACCAACTATCAATTGGATCCTAAGGCACACTCTATTGCCTAAGTCTGGTGACCACAACATGATCAGAGGGCATGCGATCAACATGTTGCATTTGTTTGATGTGCCACAGAAATTTAAGGTCATGAGCCTTATGGTTGAAACCATAAAGAGGACTGCAGCAGACCAGAAGAGGAGCTATGGATATGCCCCTCAGATTCAGGAGTTGGTTAACTCAAAGATGGGCACAGGCAAATATCTATTGGATAAGGAACATTTTACACTTTATCCAGACTTTGAGGACAATCAGGTTGTCATGAATGAGAATGATCCATCATCAGTACAAGCTCAAGAGAAGAAGGAGAAGGCAAGGAAGGAGAAGGCTGCCAAGATGCCAACTCAAGAGGAGGCATCTGAGTATTTCTTGAAGAACAAGCAGGAGCAGCTTGGTTACTTAATAGCATCAACTCTGAGGATTGAGAAGGGATTGGCCACCCTCACTCAAAATCAGGAGAGCTTGGAAAGAATCATGGAACTCAAATTTCATGATCTTGATGTCAAAGTAACTGAGATTCAGTCTGTTATGGAGCAGCTACAGGATGACATGCAGGAGAGGCAGGGCAAGACTACCACTAATGTATTTGCCAGAGTGCCTAGAGCTCAGAGGTCAGCTACAGTGCCTGTGACAGACACCAGAGCCACATCATCTGCACCAGCTACAGCTCCTACTGCTCCAGCAACCAGCTCCAGCATCAACTCCAGCACCCTCTACTTCAACTGAAGCCTTCGTCCTTGGAGTTATCCGGACACCACCACATGAAGATCAATCCTGAGAGTCGATCTAGCACTATGCATTTTCTATGAACTTTTTGGTAACTTGTTGCCAAAGGGGGAGAAAAATGTATAGATCATAGGCTTCGAGAGAGAGTGTGTTGCTTTTATTCTCTCTTGATTTGGTGGTTAAACTTGTTTGCTTTTGATTGCTTGAGATACTATGCTATTCTTGTGAGACATTGATGATCATGTGTTTGATCATAAGCTACACTTATGCATGTTTGATGATATTATCTTATCTATCCTATATGATCATTCACTTTGCTTGGTGATGAGTGCATGTATTCAATCTTTATCATTTTGAGCGCTCCACCAAGATGTATGTGACATGGAAGAGTAACCCATGAGCCTAATTCCTTATGCATTTGCAGTCCAAAGCAAATCTTAAACTATGCACAAATTTAGGGGGGGCTCTTGCTTATCACATACTTCTCAAAGCGACGATGTTTTTAAATCTTATTATCATTTGTCGAAGCTTTGATCTATATGTTGTCATCAATTACCAAAAAGGGGGAGATTGAAAGTGCAACTATCCCTAGGTGGTTTTGGTAATTCATAACAACATATAGCTCATTGAGCTAATGCTATTCCAAGACTATTATTTCAGGAAAGCTCAATGAATGGCATGGCATGGATGATGAAAGTGGATCCCTCAAAATATTAAGGACAAAGGATTGGCTCAAGCTCAAAAGCTCAAGACTCTTCATTTTATATTTTAGTGATCCAAGATCACATTGAGTCTATAGGAAAAGCCAATACTATCAAGGAGGGATGAGGTGTTGCTTAATGAGCCTCTTGCTTCATGTGCTTAGTGATATGCTCCAAAACCCTCAACTACTTTCTCACATCCACAAATGACCTAAACCTAAAGCCAAAATCGGTCACACCGATTCTTTCTATCCGGCGCCACCGATTTCAAATGTCATAGCCATTGCCACAAACCCTAAGCAAATCGGTTCTACCGATAGGGATCTCGGTCTCACCGAGATGGTATTGTAATCTCTCTGTTTCCCTTTGTAACGTTTCGGTCTAACCGAAGTGAGCGATCGGTCCCACCGAGATTGCAATATAAACTCACTGTTTCCCTTTTGTAACATTTCGGTCTCACCGAAAAGAGCAAATCGGTCCCACCGAGTTTACCTGACCAACTCTCTGGAAAGCTTATTACCAAAATTGGTCTCACCGAGTTTGTGTAATCGGTCCTACCGAGATTACGTTATGCCCTAACCCTAACCGAATCGGTCCTACCGAATTGCATGTCAGTCCCACCGAAAATCCTAACAGTCACTAGGTTTACTAAATCGGTCCGACCGAGTCTGTTGAATCGGTCCCACCGAGTTTGGTAAATTGTGTGTAACGGTTAGATTTTGTGTGGAGGCTATATATACCCCTCCACCTCCTCTTCATTCATGGAGAGAGCCATCAGAACAAACCTACACTTCCAACTTACCATTTCTGAGAGAGAACCACCTACTCATGTGTTGAGGCCAAGATATTCCATTCCTACCATATGAATCTTGATCTCTAGCCTTCCCCAAGTTGCTTTCCACTCAAATCTTCTTTCCACCAGATCCAAAACCTATGAGAGAGAGTTGAGTGTTGGGGAGACTATCATTTGAAGCACAAGAGCAAGGAGTTCATCATCAACGCACCATTTGTTACTTCTTGGAGACTGGTGTCTCCTAGATTGGCTAGGTGTCACTTGGGAGCCTCCGACAAGATTGTGGAGTTGAACCAAGGAGTTTGTAAGGGCAAGGAGATCACCTACTTCGTGAAGATCTACCGCTAGTGAGGCAAGTCCTTCGTGGGCGACGGCCATGGTGGGATAGACAAGGTTGCTTCTTCGTGGTCCCTTCGTGGGTGGAGCCCTCTGTGGACTCGCGCAACCGTTACCCTTCGTGGGTTGAAGTCTCCATCAACGTGGATGTACGATAGCACCACCTATCGGAACCACGCCAAAAACATCCGTGTCTCCAATTGCGTTTGAATCCTCCAAACCCTTCCCTTTACTTTCTTGCAAGTTGCATGCTTTAATTTCTGCTGCCTATATACTCTTTTCATGCTTGCTTGAATTGTGTGATGATTGCTTGACTTGTCCTAAGATAGCTAAAATCTGCCAAACTCTAAAATTGGGAAAAGGTTAAGTTTTTAATTTGTCAAGTAGTCTAATCACCCCCCTCTAGACATACTTCAAGGTCCTACACATATTCATCCTACGCCTCCCACGGATTGATAAACCTTAGGTCATCCACTTGAGGGAAATTTGCTACTGTCCTACAAACCTCTACACTTGGAGGCCCAACAACGTCTACAAGAAGAAGGTTGTGTAGTAGACATCAGTCTTTAGCTGAGATGTGATGCACACATCCATGTTCAATGTGAGCTGGCTTGGCACTCATCATCTTTCTTGATGGCTTAACACAGCCAACAGACTTCTCGGACTGGGGCGGAGCATAACTAGTCTGAGAGCAGTCAAGTGCATAGTGTCCTAGCTTCCCGCATGTGAAGCAAGTCCCTAAAGTTGGACGTAGACCCACACTGACAAGCGGTCTACTAGTAGGCTTGGGCGGAGCATACGAATGAGCTGGGCGAGGCACCACATAGGATGGCCTCGGTGAATATCCGGAAGGAAGAGAGGAGTTTGGAACCCAAATCCGGTGCTTCTGAGAGCTAGAGCCGGAGGAAGATCCCAAATCACGGGTGTGCTTACGAGACTCCTCGTAAGTGAGCTGAGCTGTCTTTGCATTAATGGCCTTGTTCACAAGGGCCTGGAATGTATCACAATGATGTAGGTGGAGACCACGACGCAACTTGGGGTTGAGACCCTTCCGGAACCTAGCCTGCTTCTTGGTGTCCGTGGACACCCCTTCTGTAGCATAGCGGGCGAGGTTCTCAAACTCTCTACTATAAGCATCAACAGCCAACTTACTCTGGGTGAAACTACAGAACTCTTCTCTCTTACAATCGGTGAGGGCCTGAGGTATGTGATGCTCGTGAAAAGCCTCAGAGAAATCCCTCCAGGTAGGAATCTGGCTAGCTGGAAGCATAGCCTCATAGTTCTGCCACCAAATACTAGCAGGACCTTCCAGGTGGTATGTAGCATAGGTGACCTTGCCATCTTCAGCTACGTTCATGGAACGCAGCTTATGAGTGATGCTACGGAGCTAGTCATCTGCATCGAGTGGCTCAATGGAATGATGAAAGGTAGGTGGGTGCAAGCCAATGAAGTCATGGATGGCAACAGACTCCTTGAACTGATGTGCAGTGTTCTCCTTGATACGTGCCAACAAGCGGTTAGACTTGCGCTTGTCCTCTCCATCTCCAATATCAACTCTGCAAACGAAGGCTAGTCGGGAGGATCCTCATCCCTACCATCTCCGTGGTTCTGACTACGAGCAACAGAACTTCGCTTAACTGATGACATCCTGAGAAACGAAACCAAGGACGGAATTAGCATCAACTATAGGCTGTAGAATGTAGGACAAGGAAATTAGTATCTTTCAGACTACTAGGACAATTCCGGCAGCATAACAATTGTAAAATGCTCAGAATGAGACATCCTGCCAACAATGGGGTAATACATCAACTCAACAGCACCACTCAAGGTTCTGAGATCATACTAAACAAACTACACTGGAAGTACTTGAAAACTGGGGTATGACTCTGATCAACCAATCCTATGGGACTACGGAGTAGTAACACGTGATCCTGATAGACGGAAGAGAAGTTCCTTAACCCCGTAGGAAAGATAGGATGACTCAGATCAGAAGGCCATGAGGTAAAGGAGTAAAAAGAGCCTTACGTTCCCTTTCATAATCAATTCCCTTATATAACTACAGAATTTCTAGACTCAACTTCGACCAGTTTGGTTTAGCAATCCTACAGGCAGTCAGGCTCTGATACCAAAGCTATCGGGACCCCGATCCTAAGTCACACCGATCTAGCATGTAACACATCATATCACTTTGCGGCCTCACGCACGGTATTCCCACGAGTGCCACCTTACCTGGCCCGGGACCGTTTGCACCTTTTGGCTCACGTATATGATTGTGTTGCTAGCATCCATATGACAGAGAACCTGGGCCGACATGACTAGTCATAAACCCAAGGTGGCACAAACTTACAGGAATAGGCATACAAGACCCAGCAACAAACATGTCGGTCATCAACGTATGAACCCAAGTTGTAGCAAGCTACAAGGACTTAAAGGAACAATGCATGAAATTTCCTCGAAGGAAAAGACACAGGAATGAAGAAGGACACATGAACGAAGAAGGACACATCCCGGCCAGCCTAAGTGTTCCGGAGTAGTAGCAAGCTACCATGGCTCAGTGGAAGCACTAGGAGACATTTTCCCATAAGAGAGGCTACCAAGAATAAACAACTAGGTTGTCGGATCCCACACATAGCAATACACATTACACGTATGCATAACATGCAAGTATGTGCTTTACAACATGGCATCACAACATAACTCAACAACTCATATAGATAAAGGCTCAGAAGAGCCATCATAGCATTTATTATAAACAGGGGTCACATGACCCAACATTCAGAGCATACAAGCAACAAGCGGAAGCATTACATGTCTGAGTACAGAAATCTACAAATGAAAAAGGCTGAAGAGCCTGACTATCTATAACATCCGATCAAGATCGTATCTGAGGTACAAGCTACTTGTCGAAGTCCATGGAAACTAGTAAGACCGAGGTCTCTGCTGCAAAAACATAAATAAAGCAACATGGGTACAAAGGTACTCAGCAAGACTTACATAAGATCCTATCATACATGCATTTGTATCAAGAAGGCAATGTGGGGTTTAGTTGTAGCAAGCCAGCTTTGACTCAGTGGCTATCCTGTTCTACGACTACGAGTAACTTCTTTGAGGTGAGACAGCGCACACAAGTCCACTAATCACCACACAATACATTGTTATGGATTCATCCCCATCTCCCTACAAGAAGGCCATCCATAGCACTCACACTTGTCTTGAGCATTTAGAGTATCCGCTTCAAGTTGTCTATGTACCACGTAAGCATCCAAGAAGCCCATAACTGCGGACCCGGCTATTCGAAAAGATCATGTTAACCCTGCAGGTGTGTACTTCTTCACACACGCTCTCGCCACTTACCGCCATGTACACGTCATGTATCTCGGCAACCTTCAAGCGGAAGCCTGGCAAGGGTGTCGGCCATGACCTGACTAACCACACAAGACCCTAGTCCAGGTTTATCGCCTATTCGGGTTCTATCCGCAAGGGAGTCCGGCCAAGGTTTCCATCACGGCCCCAAACGATGTGAGCAGGGTTCCCAAGCCCACCAACCGGGTGCCACTTAGTACATCATGTCACGTGTGCCTAGTCTGTCCCAAGCCCACCCTATCGGGTGCCACTTGGTAGAAAAATAACACTACCTACAAACACCAGAATCTAGTTGCAACTCCTGGACAGAGATCAAGTTGGTTAATAAGTCGAGAGGGGCACTTAAGCATTCCAATGCGTGGTAGTAGCTAGTCATTGGATAACATACACAGAACTCAGTGCTTAAGGACGGTTCCAGTGAGACAACCCACCATGTACTCCTACATGGCCTCTCACCACTACCTTTACCAAATTGTGTTCACACACTTCACTCTTAGCATCAGAACATAGCACTGCACTCCAATTCATTCCCAATGAATCAGACCTGACACAACTCTAAGCAATAGCAGGCATGGCACGGTAGGAACACAACATGGCTTCAATCAACTCCTACACATGCTAGTGGGTTTCAACTATTTACTGTGGCAATGACAGGTCATGTAGAGGAATGGGTTCAACTACCACAGCATAAAGTAGCAGTTGAATCATTGTTGTTCAAATGCAATAACAGAGAGTAGGAGCGAGAGAGTAGGATTGTATCGGAATAAACAAGGGGGTTTGCTTGCCTGGTAGATCAACAGGGGGCACTGCTCCACAGACAGGTACTCTGGAGCACCCTCCGAAGCAGGATCGATCGAGAAGGAACGGTGTCGACAATCAAAACACAAGCATATGCAACAATATGATGCATGAACATGGCATGAAGATGTGATGTTGTTTGAGCTAATGCATCTAGCATTCATTTGGTTGAAGTCCATTTGAACCAAAGATTCAAATGCAACTCCAAAATAAGCCCTTATAAATGCCATTTATGTGTTTTCACTTATACAATAGGTATAAGTTGGTTTTTCATGCATGAAAATAGTACAGATGGATAGATTGATTTTTTTTATAATTATTCATATATAATTTATTTCAATCTGAACTACGGTTGAATTTCTATGAATTTTTGAAGTTTGCAACATTTTTTGGATTTTTCTGATTCATTTTAAAACCAGAAAACGAATAACTGTGTCAGCACTGCATCAGCAGGTCAACGGAGCTGACCAGGTCAGACCTGACATGTGGGGTCCACACGTCAGTGTCATAGTTAATTAACATGGTTAATTAACACTAATACTAACCTAACTACAAATTAGCTAGGGTAGGGACCACATGTCAGTGTCAGGGGGGTTAGTTAAAGGGTGATTAGCCCTAAGCTAATCACCTGACCGACGAGGCCCACCTGACGGGCCAGCGAGGTCAAAATGGTCAAACCCGTCGGCGTTTAGCCACCGGCGAGGCCGAACGTGGCGGAGGGGCTCAGGATCATCGCTCCGGCGACCAAACGCGCGGCGGAGACCACCTACGCGAAGCCCAGGCTCGCGTGCATCCTGCGGGACACGCGGGAGGCCGTGGGGTGGTCGGAGCACGGCTAGGTGCGGGCGAGGTGCTGCGGTGCAGGCAGGAGCTACAGAGGGGCTCTACGGCCTCCTGGCATCACCAGGAGCACGGTGACGTGCGCGGTTGCGAGCTGCGGTGGCTAGCACGACGGCGGCGACATGGATGGCGGCAAGGAGCTACGGCCGTGGTGGGGAACGAAGCTACGACACGGGAACGGCGGAACGGAGAGGCGGAAACGGAGCAGAAGCTCACAGCGAGTCTGGCGAAGTCGTCAGCGAGCTCGGGGGAGGTCGAACGCGAGCAAAGCGGCATGGGCGATCTCTGGGGCCGGAGGTGAAGACGGCGGCGATGGTGGCTATCCAGGGCCTCCCGCGGTGCGTGGCTCCACAAAGAGGTAGCAGGCGATGGAGTGGATCTTGCAGACACGGAGAGAGGGCGAGGGGGAGGTGGTAGCTACGACGGCGACGAGCTGTGGCGATGGTAGCTCTCGGTCACGAGCAGAGGGAGAGATCCAGGGAAGGAGGGAGAGTGAGAGTGAGTGAGAGAGGTGCGGGGCGGCGCGTGGCGTTGTGCGGGGCATCCAGGGCGATGAGGGGGAGGCCAGGCAGGCAGGTGGCGTGGCGGCACGGCGGTGCACATGCGTCGGCCACACGCCCGTCCGACTAGCGCGAGGACAACGACGACTGGCACTGGGCCAGTGGGCCGGCTGGGCTGCACAGTGCCAGGCCGCAGGTGAGTTTCTTCCATTCTTTCATTTCTTTCTGTTTTCTGTTTTTTGGCATTTGTTTTTATTTAATAACAACACTAAACTAATTTATTTTCTTATGCAAATTTTTGTAGGAGCTAGTTGTATTATTCTAGAGCTCCTCAACAACTAACATAATTTTTGGACATATTATATATATATATAACATATATATATATCCAATGCAAATAATTATGCATTAATTCCAAATGGCCAAAATAAATATTTACGAGCTCCTAAAAATATTGTTTTGATTTTTACCTCTGGCCAATATTTTCAGAGAGCAACATGAACATTTTCTTGGACCTTTTTGGAGCAACTTTTATCCAGGTCATTTCTAGAAATGATTTCTAAGGGTTTCACAAATCCCCATTTCAAATTTAAATGGAATTTCAAACATGATGCACACATGACTAGCTAGTCTAGGTCATACCAGAACTAGGGATCTGACATTTGCGCCCACTGGCACCCGCCTGGCCTTGGTCGTCATGGCTTATGCCACCTAACCTCATGAGCTGAGCGCCTGCATAGGAATCTCCGCTCCTCGGGAGCCTGCCTAGGGAGGCCGCTCCCTCCAAAGCTCTTGGCATCGTCCGCCTCAAGAATTTTGGCCCCTTGCGAGGGTCTTGTCTTGTCGACGCTGAAGATGGGCCGTACCAGGCCGTTGATTGAGCCACACCGAGGGTCGTAGGTAGGCAAGTATGTGTACCTTGGTTCCCAGGAAGCCGACATGCTCGGCCAAAATCTATCCCGCCAACCATTTTGGACACCTAAGATTACTGTCCTACCCTCGACCCGCAATATGTCCGAAAATTTAGATGGAGGCAAAGTTTGTAACTTTCCCCAAATTTCAAACAAGCGCGTCCCAAACTAAAACATTGTTCCCCCTTAGTTCCCCCTCCCTTCGTTTCGCCATTCATACTCCGTGGGCGCCAAAACGCCCTCTCCACCAGCCGCGAAACCACAGCCTCCTCCGTCCTCCACCCCATCGCGCCCAATCCACCATCACCCTCCTCCATCACGCTTGAGTCGGTACCCCGACATCGTCATCCAACACAACCGCAACCGCAACACCCTCAAGGACTTAGCAGCTAAAGCCGAGGCAGAGTTGCCTCACGATGCTGACGCTGACGTGCGCTGTACCAGAACCACTTCGACCACGTCATCCTACACCTCACCGTTGCCGCTCCACTGTCGCAACCATCCACCACACTAGAGCTATTCCCACTACGCCGTCATTCACAACCTCGGATCTGGTTCCCTGCCGCCAACAGACAGCCACCGCACCACACTCAACAACTTGGCCATGGGTTTGTCCAAGGCTCCACTGTCCTCCACAACTTCCTGTTTACATCGAACCACAAGAAGATCGTTGGAAAAACAGAAGGAGGACATAGCACTGCCAGCAGAAAGAGGTACTCCTCTTCCCTTATTCATGCAAATCTTATGTCTCTGCTCACACCGTATTCATCCCATGAAAGAAACTAGTTGAGCGCTTCTTACTTCATCTTCTTCGTGATACTAAATGCACAAGGTTTCCTCCCATTTACTATTTCACCTTGGCTAGAGGTTAGTAGCCCACCTGGATTTCAATTCAAGGTCAGTTGATTCGCAATTAAAAGAAGCAGCACCCGCTTAGGTGCGCAGAGTACCTAGTCTGCTTGTTAGCCGGGGAAGCGATGCATCGGTGTCTATCATAGGGGTGTGGGCGCAGGAGCTACTTGCACCCGATCTAGAGGTCGGCGGGGCTTGAAGGGATGGCCGAGGGGCAGTGCCAAGCACGGCGGTGCGGTGAGCTCGAGGGGGGCGAAGGCAGGGGACTGGGCTGGTGGTTGCTGGCGTTTTGAGGAAGATCATCAACACTGACTGGCTGGAGGTAGATGAAGGCTATCTGCCCATTCTTTGTACATCAGATGGTGCAGAAAAAATGGACTGGCCTATTTGTTTTTAGTCGACTGTTATTTTCATAGGACCACACCCTGTGGTGTGCTGGAGGAGCATTTGGATTTCCCAGCCATCCCTGTGCTCATATTTTCAAATCCTAGAATCTAGTAATTTCGTGTGCCATGCATGTTGTAGAGCTATCATATGTCTCCCGTCATTTATTTCTCACCGACCTGCTATCTGCTACGTTTACACTGTACTACTTGTGCACACACTTCACCCATACTCACACTATTGTTCTTTATGCATGGGTATTTCAAACTCTGACGCGGTGTTGATGAATGCACAAAAGAAAAGACAAAAGTCACTCCAGTGTAATTTGAAGATAAGCACTAAGCGTTTCAATGCTCTAAAGGGTGTAGTGTCAGCAGATGGAGACGATAAACGTAGCTCTACAGTTGATGATCTCAATTGCCACACACAACCATCCCAGGTGCTTGCTTTAACTTAGCGTTGTCAAATGTGGTTGCATGTTGCATATGGTTTCTACCTTGTATTGCTTCCAATTTGGTTAAATTGCATCTGCCTACTTTACACATTATACCTTTGATAATGACATGCCTTCTTGTTTTTGATACATACTACATATGTCTATTAACCATGTTCGTACATCAAACCAGTGCTCTTTTGTATCCCTCATCAATCACTTATGATGAGACAGTCACCCCAGTGGGTTATTGTGAGATGCGCTACTCGTTTAAAGAGTGCAGTGTCATCCTCCCCACATGATTCTCAAGAAACAGCAAGGCTAAATGAAAATAGTCAACGTAGCTCTCTAGTTGATGACCACAATTCCCCTACACCACCATCGCAGGTGCTTGCTCTTACTTGGCAATGTGATATGGTTGCATGTTGCATATGGTGTCTACCTTGTAATGCTTCTAATTAGGGTAAATTGCATCTGCTTAGTTAACACATTATACATGTGAATATGACATGCCTTCCTGTTTTTGGTACATACTATGTCTTCCTATTAACCACGTTCTTACATCAAACTGCTTTTCTTGTGTATCCCTCATCAATCACTTCTGACGAGACACCTTCAAGTTGATAGTGTAATATTGGTTGCATCCTGCATATCATTTCAAACATGTATTGCCTCTAATTTGTTGAAGTGCCACTTATAATGAGACACATCTAACTTGGTAGAGTGATTTTGGTTGGATCTTTCATATGGTGTCTAGATTGCATTGCTTCCAATTTGTTGAAATGCCTTCTGCTTAGCGTTTTTCATACATATTCCATCCTCCTACAATGTGGTTGCCTTACATAAAAGTTGCATTTGTCAGTATCATGCATCAATGAATTTGGAAGTGCGAATTTCATTCCTTTTTCTTGTGTGCTTACTTGACAAGGCAAAATCTAAAAGGACGAAGGCACGGAATGATGGTGGTCCTTTGGAGCAACCGAAACAGATGATCTCTGCAGATTCTCCTTCTACCCCTACTGCAGTGCAAGTTCCAAATCTCATCTCCTCTACTCCATAACCCCAGGTGCTTGCACTAACATGGCAGTGTGATATCTGGTTGCATGTTGCATATGGTGCCTGTAAGTGCATCTAGTGCCCCTTTGTGATTTTGGTGTATTGAAGACTTATAGGTTAAGGGACTGATGCGTTTGTGAGTGTACACAGGTCTATAAGTCTATGAGGAGTTTGATATTTATAGAGAAAGTTGACCCCTAAAAATGAACTTCTTCGACTGAAGACTTTGATATTCTGAAGACTTTCTGAAGACTTTGAAAGTGAAGAAATTGGTGTGACCTTGAAGACTTGGTATTCATTTGAGGAACATGAAGCGTGAAGACTTTTGTTTTCGTAGTTTCATTTTCTCTTTCTTGAGTCATAGGAAACACCGTACTGTTAAAGGGGGTCGAGGAAATACTAAGGAAAAATTTCCATGTGATGCTCAACTCAAAATCCTACACCTACCAATCCCTTCGAGTGAAGCCTTTGGAAATCTCATACAGTTCAGTCACTTTCTTCAGTGACAGAGACGAAGTTCTTCTGGTCGCTGATGAATTTGTTCTGACTGAGGAGTTAGGAATTCGCCAGTGCGAATTGCCTACACAGTGAGGAACATGATAGCCCTGAGGAATTTGAGAGTCAAATTTCCGACCGTTGCTGTGCTGCGCGCCAGCTGTCCCAAAATATCTTATCCACCTAACGGTCATATCATTGAAGGGCATTTATGTCTTATCATGTCGGGCTGCTCCCTAGGCTATAAATAGCTGCCCCCTACAACCACTAGCTGGTTGGCTGCTCCGAGAGAACTTGACACTTGTCATTTGAGAGCAACCCATCCTCCGAGGACTTTGAGCGAAAATCATCAAGTGAGGAAAACCCAAAACCAAACCCCTACAAACCCAAAGTGATTGAGCATCACTGAAGAAATTGATCCTGCATGGATCCGACGCTTGTTACCTTTGAAGACTGTGCTTCTTCCAGACGGTTAGGCGTCATGGTCTAGAGCATCCAAGAGGAATTGTGGATCGCCGAGTGACCAAGTCTGTGAAGGTTTGGAAGTCGCCTGAAGACTTACCACGAGTGATTGGACGAGGTCTGCGTGGCCTTAGTTCAAGGAGAATACGGTGAGGACTGGGTGTCCTGAGCTGCGTGCTCAGTGACTGGGTGTCCGGGACTGCGTGTCCTCGAGTTTAAATACTCAGCCGCTCCAACCAGACGTACAACTGAGACAGCAGTTGGAACTAGTCTACCAAATCATTGTCTTCACCAACCTAACTGGTTCTATTTCCTCAACCCTTTCATTTCCTCATTACTGTGTTGAGTGTTTGTTCATATCTGTGTTTGAAGACTTTGACTGAAGACTTTCTCAATTTCCTCAGTTCAATTTCTTCAGTCTGTTTGTCTTCATCTTGTGTTATCCTGTGATTACGCTTTCTGTACTCTGTGCTAGTCTTCATTTCATCATGATGACCATGCTTGTATTCTGTTATGCTTACTTCTGAGTACTTATTCCGCTGCTAGTAGTTCTTCGCAAAGGAATTTCCTCACCGGCAAATTCCTCAATGAAGAATTCATAAAAATCGCCTATTCACCCCCCCCTCTAGTCGATATAACGCACTTTCAATTGGTATCAGAGCAAGGTACTCCCTTGTTCTGTGTGATTTTGGTTTAACCGCCTGGAGTTTTAGTTATGTCGACCGCAGGTATGATCAAGGTCTCGGCTGGGTGTCCTACCTTTGATGGGACGGACTACCCCTACTGGAAGAACAAGATGTGAATGCATCTTGAGGCAATTGACAACGATCTCTGGTATGTTGTGGAAAATGGTGTTCCCTCTGTCTCACCCTCACTGAACGCTACCGATGTGAAGAGATTCAAGCAACTCGATTCTCAAGCGAAGAATATCATATGTGGCCATCTGAGTAAAGGACAGTATGGAAGAGTGAGTGCTTTGGAAACTGCTAAGCTTATCTGGGATAGGCTGTCCAAAGTGAATGAAGGAGTCTCAACTCAGCGTGACTCTCGAGTTGATGTTCTTCGGAATCTCTTCAACCGCTTCAAAAGACTCGACAATGAAAATGTCCAACAAACCTTCGATCGCCTCACTGACATCTCAAATGAGCTTCAAGCCCTCGGTGCCACTGACATCACTGACCATGAAGTGGTGAAGAAACTGTTGAGATCGCTTGATTCCTCATTTGATACTCTGGGACTGATGATACAAGAACGGGCTGACTACAAGTCTCTTGATCCTGCCGATATCCTCGAAAGGCTAAATACTCACGAGTTCCAGCTTGCTGAAAAGAGAGATCTCTATGGTTCGAGCTATGGCAAACCACGTGCCCTGAAGGCCAAGGCTGTGTCTGACTCTGAATGTGAGGATTCTGGTAGTAGCCTTGGTGATCCTGAAGAATTGAGCCAGGAGCTAGCACTGCTCGTGAAGAAATTCCAGAAGTTCTCAAGACGTGGTCGCTTTGGAAAATCCTCAAGAAGCAGTGATTCCTCATCCAGTGACTATAAGAGAAGGCTGTGCCATAAATGCAAGAAACCTGGTCACTATATTCAAGATTGTCCTCAGTGGGAAAAGGAAATGAAGAAGAAGAAATACAAGGATTACAGTTCTGATGATGCAAAGAAGAAGAAGAAGAAATCGTCAAAATCTTCGTCATCAAAATCCTCCAAGTCTTCATCTCACAAGAAGAGCAGCTCCAAGAAGGCTCGGGCATTCATTGGCAAGGAAATGGACTCTGAAGCTGAATCTGAGGAAAATGAGGAAGAGGAGGCGTCTGAAGAATCTGAATCTGGTGTGGCGAGTCTGGCCTTCGCTACTGCTTTCGTTAGCAAGTCCATCTTCAACACTGAAGAAACTGACCCCACCGACAAGCCTGATGAAGATAATGATGACTACGCTCCCACCTATTGCTTCATGGCGAAAGGTGCAAAGGTACTCAAATACACCTCCTCTGAATCTAGTGAAAATGAATCTGATGAGGATCTCAAGCCCAGCTACTCTAAACTTGCTAAGATTGCTGTAAAACAACAAAGGGCTTTTGAAAAGGTTCAAAACATGCTAGACAAAAGTGATGATATGTTGGGTGAAGAAATGGATCGCACTAAAGCCCTGACTGAAAATCTTCAGAGACTTCAGTCTAGGTTTGATAACCTTCAAAGTCATCATAACACTCTCTTATCTGATCATGAGAAACTTTCTTATGAGTTTCTTCAAGGAAAGCAAGACCTTGAGAAGCTTTCTTCTGAATCTCTTCAAAGAAAGCAAGATCTTGAGAAGCTGAGAGTGTGTTATGAAGATCTTCAGAAGGAGCGCGATTCATTACTAGCTCAACAAATCAGCGCTTCTCAGGAAGAATTTGTTCCTCCATGCTTAAAGTGCATTGAACGTGAATCTGCTAATTCTTCACCTGAATGTTCAAATGCTTCAACTGTTACAAATTCTTCATCTCCCTCTGCTATCACTAAGTCCTCATCTGAGGACATTGCTAGTATCACTGACAATGCAGGGCTGAAGGAACTGTACATGACAGGCATGTACAAAAGCCTCAAAGGGCATCAGACTCTTTGTGATGTGCTTAAAAAGCAGATCCTCAACAGAAACCCTAGGAAAGAGGGTATTGCCTTTGAGAGGAAACTCAATGCTGATGGAACATATTGGAAGCCTGAGCAGTACCCCAAAACCTCATGGGTTGCTGCAAGGGGACCTCCAGTTGATCCATCTAACTTATCTGGCTTTACATGTGAATCTCCTCATTCTTCTGATGAGTCATTTGACTCCAACTATAAACTATTCAAAAATCAGAATGGTGAAGTATTTGCTAGATATGTTGGCACTAACTGCAGGAATGGTTCTCCTATGAAGAAAATCTGGGTTCCCAAGAAGTGCCTTGAAAGTCTTCAGGTGAATGTCCTCATGACACCACCTGTGAAGAACAGGAACCCCAGATCAAATTCTTCATATGGACCAAATTCTTCATATGGATCCAAGTCCTCATACGGACCAAATTCCTCACATGGATCAAATTCCTCAAAAGGATCAAAGTCCTCATATGATTATCATCGTGCTAACAACTCTGTCTCGCAGGGTAGAGCTAAGGGCTATGAATATGTGCATTATTCTTCAAACCATTATGTTCATAAGTCCTCGAAGAATTTCTCTGCTTATTCATATGCTTACCCTAACCCCTCTTATGTGAAACGAAATGGGTTGGCCTCTATGCCCCCATTCTCGTATGGTGCTCGCAGAGTGATGAACTCTTTGCCACCCCTTCAAATGTGGGTGGTGAAGAAAAAGAACTAATCTCTTCTGCAGGGTCAGGTCTCTAGACGTGCTTTAACGTCTGAAGAATTTGCTAGGGACCTGACGAAATTGCCTGAAAGGACGCAGGCGAATCATGATGAAATGAACTTTCATTTCACATGTCCTCATACTGCTATATCTGTTTACTGATTGATGAAATTCATCTGATGAACTTGATATCATATTCTTCACTGATGAAGCATATGAGATTGTAAGCTACACTAATTCATCTACAGGATGATCAACCCAAAACTACTGAGTGGGTCCTCGATAGTGGATGTACGAATCACATGACTGGTGACAAGAATCTATTGATGGATGCTCCCTTATCACCGTCACATCTGAAGCATATCATCTTTGCTGACAAAGGCAAAAGTCAGGTATTGGGTCTTGGTAAGGTTGCAATCTCTAAGGATAAACACATGGACAAAGTCATGCTTGTTGAGTCCTTAGGATACAACCTCATGTCAGTCTCAATGCTTTGTGATCTTGATATGGTTGTTGTCTTTGGCAAGTATCGCTGTGTTGTGATTATGGAAGCTGACAATTCCAAAGTCTTCGAAGGCTTTAGGAGAGGAGATCTGTATATTGTTGATTTCTCTACAGGACCACAACCAGCCGTGTGTCTACTTGCAAAAGCTTCAGAAGGCTGGCTATGGCATCGACGACTTGGTCACGCAGGCATGAGGAATTTGCACACGCTTGCGAAGAAGAAGCATGTCATTGGCATTGAGAATGTCAAATTCCTCAAGGATCACTTATGCGGAGCCTGTGAAGCTGGAAAAATGACCAAGGCCAAGCATCCAGCAAAGACTATCATGACCACTACTCGTCCATTCGAATTGCTTCACATGGACCTCTTCGGACCTAATCATTACTCAGCAGTCACTAATGATGCATCTCTATATGGTTTTGTCATTGTTGATGATTACTCTCGATATACATGGGTACACATTGTTACTTACAAACATGAAGTGCAGGAAGTCTTCAAACGATTTTCCTCGAGGGCTTCAACCAACTTTGGTGTGAAGATCAAGCACATCAGAAGTGACAATGGAACTGAGTTCAAGAATTCCGGTCTTGATGCCTATCTTGATGAACTTGGTATTACTCATGAGTTATCTGCTCCCTATACTCCTCAGCAAAATGGCGTCGTGGAGCGCAAGAACCGAACTCTTGTTGAGATGGCTCGCACTATGCTTGATGAATACAAAACGCCTCGGCATTTTTGGATTGATGCAATTGATACTGCATGCCACATCATCAACAGAGTATATCTTCACAAATTCTTCAAGAAGACGGCCTATGAACTCCTCACTGACAAGAAACCCAATGTGAGTTATTTCAAAGTCTTCGGTGCTAAATGTTGGATTAGAGATCCTCACCACAACTCTAAATTTGCACCGAAAGCACATGAAGGTTTTATGCTTGGTTACGGAAAGGACTCGCACACCTACAGAGTCTTCAACATTGTTCTTCACAAGATTGTTGACACTGTAGATGTGCGGTTCGATGAAACTAATGGCTCGCAAAGAGAGCACCTACCTTCTGTGTTAGATGAACCAGCACCTGAGGATTCTATCAAGTTCAAGGCAACTGAGGATGTCATTCCTACTGAAGAATCTGCTGAAGAATTCATTCCAGTTCATGAAGAACGTCGAGCTGATGCACCTGAAGAAAATGCTGAAGGAAAATGGTGCTGAAGAAAATGCTGATCAAATTCCTTAGTGACAACCAGCTCATCCTCGCATTGCAAAAGAAGTGCAAGTGGAGAAGATCATCGATGACATTAGAGCACCAGGTCCTCTCACACGCTCAAAAGCTTCACATTTATCTAACTTTTGTGGGCACTATGCTTTTGTCTCTATCACAGAGCCCACTAAGGTAGATGAAGCATTTCTGGAGCCGGAGTGGATTCAGGCTATGCAAGAAGAATTACATCAGTTCGAGCTCAACAATGTCTGGGAACTGGTCAAACGTCCAGATCCTCACAAGCATAATATCATTGGCACAAAGTGGATCTACCGCAACAAGCAAGATGAAAATGGCCTTGTGGTGAGGAATAAGGCACGACTAGTAGCTCAAGGCTACACATAGGTTGAAGGAATTGATTTCGATGAAACTTTTGCACCTGTTGCTAGACTTGAGGCTATTCGCATATTACTTGCTTATGCTAACCATCATGATATCATCTTATATCAAATGGATGTGAAAAGTGCATTCCTCAATGGTAAGCTTGAGGAAGAAGTATATGTTGCTCAACCCCCAGGTTTTGAAGATCCAAAGAATCCTGACAAAGTCTTCAGACTCAATAAGGCCCTCTATGGCCTCAAGCAAGCCCCTCGGGCGTGGTATGATACATTAAAGGAATTCTTCGTGAAGAATGGATTCACACCCGGTTCGCTCGACCCTACTCTCTTTACTAAATCTTATGATGGTGAACTCTTTGTGTGCCAAATATATGTTGATGATATTATCTTTGGCTGTACTGACCAACGTTATAGTGATGAATTTGCCTATATGATGAGTGAAGAATATCAAATGTCTATGATGGGAGAGTTAAAATTCTTCTTAGGTCTTCAAATTCGTCAGCAGCACAATGGCATATTCATATCTTAGGAGAAATACCTCAAAGATGTACTGAGGAAATTCGGCATGCAAGATTGCAAAGGCGTCAAAATTCCTATGCCCACAAATGGCCATCTATGCACTGATGAAAATGGTATTGACTTTGATCACAAGGTATACTGCTCCATGATTGGTTCTTTATTGTACTTATGTGCATCTAGGCTAGATATAATGCTTAGTGTTTGCATGTGTGCCCGATTTCAAGCTGCACCGAAGGAATCACACCATAAGGCTGTGAAGCATATTCTTCGATATCTAGCTCACACACCAACACTAGGATTATGGTACCCCAAGGGCTCTGCTTTTGATCTCATTGGATATTCTGACTCTGACTATGTTGGTGATCGTGTGGACCGCAAGTCAACATCTGGCACTTGTCATTTCCTCGGACGATCTTTGGTCTGTTGGTCCTCGAAGAAACAGAATTGCGTATCACTGTCTACTATGGAAGCTGAATACATTGCTGCTGGCTCTTGCTGTGCTCAACTGCTTTGGATGAAGCAAACCCTCAAGGACTATGGCGTCAACGTGAAGAATGTGCCTATCCTCTGCGACAATGAGAGTGCCATCAAGATTGCTCACAACCCAGTTCAGCACTCGAAGACAAAGCACATTCAAATTCGTCATCATTTTCTTCATGATCATGTGTTGAAGGGTGACATCTCCATCGAGCACGTGAAGACTAAAGAACAGCTAGCTGATATCTTCACTAAGCCCTTGGATGAGAAGAGACTTAGCAAGTTGTGGTGTGAGCTAAATATCTTAGAATCTTCGAATGTTCTTTGAAAAGGACACACATCCTAACACTTATGCAAAATTGATGACTTAGATGTGCAACACATGAAGAAACGTTTTTCTTCAATCAATGAAGAATAACATTCTAAGTGTGAAGAAATTAATGAAGAATTTGATTCTTAGAACCCTACGACAATTGTATGCGGTGTCTGAAATCATCATTCTTATACGGTGGGTCACGCCACCACAAAAGTTGAAAATCTTCAATTTGAGTTTTTCCTCAGTTTTGAAATTCTTCAGTTTTTCAAATTCTTCAACTTTGCAAAATCTTCACTGGTTCCGTTGTTTTTCTTCATTGGTTGTATATATATATATGAGTTTATGTCCTCTACAGCATTCACTTATAGCTATTTGTTCAAGTTGCTTTTTCTGCTAAGTGAATGTGATCGGACCCTTCCCCCTCTATGCTCTACTCAACCCAATCTATTCACAGATTCTTCATGGGCGTCCTATTTGAAACTCGTTCAAAATCTTCACTGTGTCCTTGTCAGCTGAAGAAATTGCGAACGAAACTTTAAAACAAATCTTATCCAGATTTTCAGTTTTACCGCTCAAACCGTTCCGGATCCCATGATGCATTATTCTATTCACCCACGATCTTACACGATCACAATTACACAGTACGTGGGTGACACGTGTCGCGTGAAGGAGAAAGGGCAGGGGCATGTTCGTCCCAAAATCTTCGGGCGAACAGTTTTTCAATGTGACTATAAATACCCCTCTCCCCTTCCTCACTTCATTTACTCCGCTCGACCGCTGTCTCTCGCTCGAGCTCCTCAAACCCTAGCGCCGCCGCTACTCCATCGTCACCGGTGAGGAAGAGCTTCGCTGCCTCGACCTCGTCGCCGTCGTACTCGCGCCGGTTGCGGAAATCTTCACTCCGCCGCCGCCGTAGCTGTCTCCCTCTGCCAAGTTAGGGCGTGGGAGATCTAACCTGACGAACTTCACATCTGTTCTTCTCAGTTCGTCGTGTTCTTCACTTCGGGTAATTAAAAGTTACTTTTATTACTCACTTTGATTCTCAAACTTTCCTGAAAATCTTCAAAGGTGTTTATTCTTCAAATCTTCACACATATGAACACCTCACGGATCATATGATCTTGAACTATTTCTCTAAGCAATCATTTTCTTCAAGATTCCCTATTTGTGTGGATCTTCGATCTGTACAACTCCGGAACCTAAGACAAGAACGCTTAGTGAAATTCCTCAAGGTTCATCTGGTCAAATTCCTCAAAACTTGTCTTTTCGAAAAACCTTCTGAGAACGCATATGACCTCTTCAAATTCCTCGCACCTACACTCTGTTCACAGGTACTCATGTCCGCTGCTGAATCACTAGGTTCTCATCAACTTAACTCATTTGCAGCGTTCCTCGAAGAAAAATTGCATACTTCTTCAGAGTGTTCAATTGTTCAAATTCCTCATCTGAAGAATATGGCTGAAGGCAAGAGACCGCAGAAAGGAGGAAAGAAGCCTGAGGTCATGACTGCTTTCGAGATCCCTGATGACATTTACAAGGACTACTGCACACCTGATGAAGCCAAGTTCGGCAAAGAAAACAAAAATCAGCGCAAGGTGCACATACAGAGGATTGAACGGAGATGGGCAAGAGAATGGAGGGAGTACAGATATGTTACTCCAAAGTATATGAAGAAATTTGCTTTAAATCCTCCATGCCCAAGAGCTCCATTGGCACCTGGCCAAGTAGCTGATCCCACCAGCATCAAGAGTGGTGAGGACTTCCCTGAAGAATGGGCTAAGCGCCAAGCCAAATTGGCAAGACAAGCCAAGGAGGCTGTGAAGAAATTCAATGAGGATTCTGCCGCTGCTGCTGCAACTGAGGCCTCGGTCAAACCAAGGAAATCCATGCCAAAGAAGCCTGCTCGTAAGCCAAGTGCTTCACCAACAGCGCCCTCACGGCCAAGTTCCTCAGCTATGCCCTCACGGCAAATTCCTCACACTGCTACTGCTCCACCACAGTCCTCAGCAGCTCCTTCAAAGTCCTCAGCTCCTGTGCATCTGGCTACATGTCAAAGGACTACGGGTTTCTCGATTGCCTCTGGTGTCTCAGCAAGTTCCTCAGCTGCACCAATGTCCTCATCAGGCCCCACACTGTTGAAGACTAAAGCAACAGCTGGACGCGGTCCTCGGCCAAGTCCAAGGAAGAAACAGGTTGCATTCCATGTGCCATCTGATGATGAAGCTTCTGATGATGAACTTGCAGAAATCATCAGAGACAGACAGGTGAAGGCCGCTAGAGCCAAAGGCACATCTGTGCCACTGCTTTTGGATCTGAGGAAAATCCTCGATTACATTGATCTCTGGCACAAGGATCCAAACACCCCAATGCCTAATCGTCCTCAGCTCCTCCTGCGCCTACACCAACTCCAATTCTTCCATCTGCCTATGAAGTGAAGAAGACCAAGGCTGCAGAGCGAGCTGCAGTGAAGAAAAGGAAGGCATCAGCTGCATCAAATTCTTTGGCTGCAAAGAAAATGAAGCCAATGACCAGCTCACTTGAAAATCCAATCGATGCCGTTCCAATTTCCTCCATGCCATCAAAGGACCTTGTTCCTTTTGGAGAATACTATGTGATCCCAAGCGGATCTGATGAAGAAAATCATTCTGCTGCTTCGTCAGAGCATATTGATGAAGAAATTGAAGTGGATGCAATCCCTTCAACGCCAGTCATTTCCTCACCTATGCCTCAGTTCACAACTGAAGAGGCTGGTGTTGAGGAAATTGAAGATGAAGATGTGGATATAGGATGCACCACACCAGTGATGAATGATGACTTTTGGGAAAGTCAGCATCCCCATACTCCTCTATTCACACCTATCCAACAAATTCCTCAGTCCCCGGCAACAACAGTTCAAATGGGCTCTGAAGAAACTCAACCCACTCCATCTGTTCATGAAGATATTCCAGCCACTAGTGCTGAAGAACCTGCTGCTGCTGATCATCAGGTTGCACAAGAAGAGGAACCAGAAATTCCTCAGCCTGAAGAACCTGAGCTCGTGATTCCTGAGGTGGTACTGCAACTCACTGACACCCCTCTGCCAAAGCCGAAGAATCCGTTCTCAAGCAAACAGAAGTTCAAGGCTGAAGACTTCTTTTCCGAGCATGTATTCTTCACGGACTACAACCCCTATGACTCTGCTCGCATAAGGAAGAGGAGTTTCTGGACTGCTAGTCAAGCCAACTTCTATTCCTCAGTGCTGTTTGACAAAGACAAAATCTTCGATCATGAACATATTCCTCACGTGGATATGGAATCTCTGCCATGCTTCGAGCCAGTCCTCAATGTTATTCACGATGCAGGATTACTGAATTTCTGCACTGACATTTGTGATTGGAATGAAGAACTCATTCTTTAGTTCTATGCCACACTGCATATCACTGGAGACGCTGAAGATGTCAACTCATGGGTGTTGGATTGGATGACTGAAAACACTCACTACAAGGCACCGGCAACTGAATTGCTTCGTGTCCTTCCTCTTGATCCTCCCCATGACAGTGCACGTTGCATCTACAATGACCCTGAACTGACAAATCACTATATGCAAGTGCTCATGAAGCCTTTGAAGCCTGGGCAGGCCCCTCGTACCAAATTCCTCGTCAAGGAATTACTCTATGTGCCTCGGACTGTCTATCGCATTCTGACGAAGACAATGAGTCCTATCAAAGGCCACGACTCAAATGATGAAGAAGTCATTGGCATCATGAAGAATATGCTTTTCAACATCATTCATGGCGTTCCCGTCAACTTCCATGATTTCTTCATGAGGACTCTGGCAAATGTTGCTATGTCACCATTCAAGCTGAAGCCCTATGCTCCTTGGATTATGAGATTCATAAGGACAAGATCTTCACTGAATTACAAAGCTGACACTCTGAACCACGGTAGCTACTTGCCTCCCATTGAAGTCCTCAAACGACCAGTTTCATCATCTGATGATAAAGGCAAGGCAGCTGCTGTGATCGATGAAGGCATTCGTCCATTGGATGGTCAATTTCGCCTGGCTACATCTTACTCTACCAATGACGACTCTGCCACACATGACACTGCCGCAAATACCTCGGCCAAGCAAAATCCTCAAGCCATAGCACCCAGGGTGATGACTGACCGTGAGTTACTCCTCAGTCTTCATCAGAAGGTTGATCGCAATCACAAATGGGTAAAGCGTCAGTTTGGTGCAATTCTTCACAACATGACCTCAACACACAATGCAGTGAAGAAGAACCATTACTACCTTCATGAAACCTTCAACCGCACCTGGGTTGTCCTCACTCATGTCTATAGCGCTGAAGAACTGAAGACTATGGGTCTCAAGGAAGAATTTGACTGGTCTGCACCTCCTCCGAAGAAATTCAAGAGGGTCAAAGTTCCTCCACTGGTGGCCAGCTCTTATTCTTCATCGCGTGACACTGATGAGTATGAAGATTTGGACGACACTGCGGTAGGCCCTGCTACAACAAACAACCCCGACAACGCTGGCGCTCCTCCATCGACTTGAAATTCTTCAGGGGCGTTAGTCCTCAGTTTCAATCCTTTTGGTCATTTGATGACAAAGGGGGAGAAATCTGAGTTAGTCTTCAAGCGGGTCTATATATAAGGGCATATTTTTTTTAAGTTACAACTCTTGTTCTTCTGAAAACTTTTATTTGGATCGAGTTGTAATCTTAAACCCGATGGTGCTCTGATACTTTTGGATGGTGCTCTGATACTTTTGATGCACTATGCTCTGATACTTTTGATGCTTTCGGCATGCTTATTCCTCGTTAATGACATTGCTCGCATGCTGAATTTCATCAGGCACCATATTTCATCATGCATTTCAAATTCTTCATATTATATATCAAATGCGTGTATGAATTACAAGATATAGGGGGAGATCTCCATGATTCAACTCTTCAAATGTGCATTGCCTCAAAAGCAATTTCCTCGCTATGCACATCTTCAGGGGGAGTTCTTCTATATCTTTCAATCAAATTCCTCAATATCAGTATTTACACTTCATATGTTTATCCACGTTGAAAACTTAACCTATGTTGTCATCAATCACCAAAAAGGGGGAGATTGTAAGTGCATCTAGTGCCCCTTTGTGATTTTGGTGTATTGAAGACTTATAGGTTAAGGGACTGATGCGTTTGTGAGTGTACACAGGTCTATAAGTCGATGAGGAGTTCGATATTTACAGAGAAAGTCGACCCCTAAAAATGAAGTTCTTCGACTGAAGACTTTGATATTCTGAAGACTTTCTGAAGACTTTGAAAGTGAAGAAATTGGTGTGACCTTGAAGACTTGGTATTCATTTGAGGAACATGAAGCGTGAAGACTTGTTTTCGTAGTTTCATTTTCTCTATGTCTTCCTGTTTTTGGTACATACTATGTCTTCCTATTAACCATGTTCTTACATCAAACTACTTTTCTTGTGTATCCCTCATCAATCACTTCTGACGAGACACCTTCAAGTTGACAGTGTAATATTGGTTGCATCTTGCATATCATTTCAAACATGTATTGCCTCTAATTTGTTGAAGTGCCACTTATAATGAGACACATCTAACTTGGTAGAGTGATTTTGGTTGGATCTTTCATATGGTGTCTAGATTGCATTGCTTCCAATTTGTTGAAATGCCTTCTGCTTAGCGTTTTTCATACATATTCCATCCTCCTACAATGTGGTTGCCTTACATAAAAGTTGTATTCATCAGTATCATGCATCAATGAATTTGGAAGTGCGAATTTCATTCCTTTTTCTTGTGTGTTTACTTGACAAGGCAAAATCTAAAAGGACGAAGGCACGGAATGATGGTGGTCCTTTGGAGCAACCGAAACAGATGATCTCTGCAGATTCTCCTTCTACTCCTACTGCAGTGCAAGTTCCAAATCTCATCTCCTCTACTCCATAACCCCAGGTGCTTGCTCTAACATGGCAGTGTGATATCTGGTTGCATGTTGCATATGGTGCCTGTAAGTGCATCTAGTGCCCCTTTGTGATTTTGGTGTATTGAAGACTTATAGGTTAAGGGACTGATGTGTTTGTGAGTGTACACAGGTCTATAAGTCTATGAGGAGTTTGATATTTATAGAGAAAGTCGACCCCTAAAAATGAAGTTCTTCGACTGAAGACTTTGATATTCTGAAGACTTTCTGAAGACTTTGAAAGTGAAGAAATTGGTGTGACCTTGAAGACTTGGTATTCATTTGAGGAACATGAAGCGTGAAGACTTTTGTTTTCGTAGTTTCATTTCCTCTTTCTTGAGTCATAGGAAACACCGTACTGTTAAAGGGGGTCGAGGAAATACTAAGGAAAAATCTCCATGTGATGCTCAACTCAAAATCCTACACCTACCAATCCCTTCGAGTGAAGCCATTGGAAATCTCATACAGTTCAGTCAATTTCTTCAGTGACAGAGACGCAGTTCTTCTGGTCACTGAGGACTTTGCTCTGACTGAGGAGTTAGGAATTCGCCAGTGCGAATTACCTACACAGTGAGGAACATGATATCCCTGAGGAATTTGAGAGTCAAATTTCTGACCGTTGCTGTGCTGTGCGCCGGCTGTCCCAAAATATCTTATCCACCTAACGGTCATTATCATTGAAGGGCATTTATGTCTTATCATGTCGGGCTGCTCCCTAGGCTATAAATAGCCGCCCCCTACAACCACGAGTTGGTTGGCTGCTCCGAGAGAACTTGACACTTGTCATTTGAGAGCAACCCACCCTCCGAGGACTTTGAGCGAAAATCATCAAGTGAGGAAAACCCAAAACCAAACCCCTACAAACCCAAAGTGATTGAGCATCACTGAAGAAATTGATCCTGCGTGGATCCGACGCTTGTTACCTTTGAAGATTGTGCTTCTTCCAGACGGTTAGGCGTCATGGTCTAGAGCATCCAAGAGGAATTGTGGATCGCCGAGTGACCAAGTCTGTGAAGGATTGGAAGTCGCCTGAAGACTTACCACGAGTGATTGGACAAGGCCTGCGTGGCCTTAGTTCAAGGAGAATACGGTGAGGACTGGGTGTCCTGAGCTACATGCTCAGTGACTGGGTGTCCGGGACTGCGTGTCCTCGAGTTTAAATACTCAGCCGCTCCAACCAGACGTACAACTGAGACAGCAGTTGGAACTGGTCTACCAAATCATTGTCTTCACCAACCTAACTGGTTCTATTTCCTCAACCCTTTCATTTCCTCATTACTGTGTTGAGTGTTTGTTCATATCTGTGTTTGAAGACTTTGACTGAAGACTTTCTCAATTTCCTCAGTTCAATTTCTTCAGTCTGCTGGTCTTCATCTTGTGTTATCCTGTGATTACGCTTTCTGTACTCTGTGCTAGTTTTCATTTCATCATGATGACCATGCTTGTATTCTGTTACGCTTACTTCTGAGTACTTATTCCGCTGCTAGTAGTTCTTCAGTAAGGAATTTCCTCACCGGCAAATTCCTCAGTGAAGAATTCATAAAAATCGCCTATTCACCCCCCCTCTAGTCGATATAACGCACTTTCAGTGCCTAGTTTGTATTGCTCCTAATTTGTTAAATTGCATCTCCTTAGCTTACACATTATACATGTGAATATGACACGCCTTCCTGTTTTTGGTACATACTACATCTGCCTATCACACCATGTTCTTACATCAAACTACTGTTCTTGTGTATCCTGCATCTATCACTTATGATGAGACAGTAATGTCCGTGGGTTAGTATGAAATGCACTACTCTTATAAAGAGTGCAGTTTCATCCTCCCCACATGATTCTCAAGAAACAGCAAGCCTAAATGAAGATATTGAACGTAGCTCTGTACTTGAAGACCGCATTTCCCCTACACCAGCATCGCAGGTGCTTGCTCTAACTTCGCAGTCTGATATGTGGTTGCATGTTGCATACGTTGTCTAGCTTGTAATGCTTCTAATTAGGGTAAATTGCATCTGCTTAGTTTACACATTACACCTATGAATATGACATGCCTTCCTACCATGTTCTTACATGAAACTACCTCTCTTCTGTATCCTGCATCAATCACTTACGATGAGACACCTTTATTCGTTGCATATTGCATATTATTTCTAGCTTGTTGCCATGTATTGCTTCTAATTTGCTCAAATGCATTTATGAGGCCACCCTTTTAATTTGGCAGAGTGATATTTGGTTTCATCTTTCATATGGTTTCTAGCTTGCATTGCTTCTAACTAGTTCAAACACCTTGTGCTTAGTTTACACTTTATACATCATACATGTCAATATGTCATGTCATCCTGTTTTTCATACATATTCCATCCTCCTATCATGCGGCCGCCTTACATGAAAGTAGTGTTCATTAGTATCATGCATCAATGACTTCTGAAGAGCAAATTTTATTCCTTTTTCTTGTGGGTTTGACTTGACAAGGCAAAATCAAAAAAGAGGAAGGAAAAGAGTAAGGAAGGCGATGATGGTGGTCCTCTGTAGCAACGTAAATGGAGCATCTATACGGATTCTCCTCGTACTGGTAGTGCATTACAAGTTCCAAGTCTCTGCTCCCCTACTCCACCATCCAAGGTGCTTGCTCTAACTTGGCAGTGTGATATCTAGTTGCATGTTGCATATGGTGTCTAGCTTGTATTGCTTCTAATTCATGTAAACTACATCTTCTTAGCTTACGCATGATACGTGTGAATATGGCACACCTTCCTGTTTTTGGTACATACTATATCTGTCTATCACATCATGTTCTTACATGAAACTACTCTTCTTGTGTATCCTGCATCAGTCACTTATGATGAGACACCTTTAAGTTGGCAGTGTGATATTGGTTTGCGTCTTGAATATGATTTCTAGCATGTAGTGCTTCTAGTTTGATGAACGCCACCTATGACGAGACAGTTTTAACTTGCCAGAGTGATATTGATTGCACCTTCCATATGGTGTCTAGCTTGCAGTGCTTCTAATTTGTTGAAGTGCCTTCTGCTTAGTTACCACATCATAGGTGTGAATATGTCAAGCCGTCCAGTTTTTCATACATATTCCATCCTCGTATCATGACCTTGCCTTTCATCAGAGTAGTGTCCGTTAGTTCATGCATGAATGAGTTCTGAAGAGCAAATTTTATTCCTTTTTCTTGTCGTTTGACCTCACAATGCAAAATCAATAAAGTGGAAGGAAATTGGTAAGGCATTGCATGATGGTGGTCCTTCCGAGCAACTAAAACAGAGGGTCTCTATAGATTCTACTCCGCCATCCTCCCAACAAGATTCGCAAGACAACACAAGGCTAGACAGTCAACGTAGCTATTTAGATGATGAGCACATCTCCCCTACTCCACCATCACAGGTGTTTAATCTAACTTGGCACTATTATACGTGGTTGCATGTTGCATATGATTTCTAGCTTGTATTGCTTCTAACTTTGTTGAATTGCATCTGCTTACTTTACACATAATGCCTATGAATATGACACGTGTTCCTGTTTCTAGAACATACTATATCTGATCACACCATGTTCTTACATCAGACTACTGTTCTTGCATATCCCGCATCAGTCACTTATGATAAGGCACTTTTAAGTCGCCACTATGATATTGGTTGCGTCTTGCACATGATTTCTAGCATGTACTACTTCTAATTTGTTGAAACACCAGACAGTTTGAACTTGGCAGAGTGATATCGGTTGCATCTTCCATATGGTGTCTAGCTTGTAGGGCTTCTAATTTGTTGAAATGCCTTCTGCATAGTTACCACATCATAGGTGTGAATATGTCACGCGGTCCTGTTTTCGTACATATTCCATCCTTGTATCATGTGTTTGCCTTTCATCCGAGTAGTGTTCATCAGTATCATGCATGAATGAGTTCTGAAGAGCAAATTTTATTCATTTTTCTTATCGGTTTGACTTCACAATGCAAAATCAATACAACTGAAGGAATTAGTATGGCAGTGGATGATGGTGGTCCTTCGGAGCAACTCAAACAGAGGGTCTCTATAGATTCTACTCCGCCATCCTCCCAACAAGATCCGCAAGACAGCACAAGGCTGGACAGTCAACGTAGTTGTGTAGATGATGAGCACATCTCCCCTACTCCACCATCACAGGTGCTTGCTCTAACTTGGAACTGTTATATGTCGTTGCGTGTCCCGTATGATGTCTAGTTTGTATTGTTCTGATTTTGTTGAATTGCATCTGCGTAGCTTACAACTTATACCTGCAACAATCACTTACCCATAAGACACATTTAACTTGGGAGTGTGATGTAGGTTGCATCTTGCATTGTCTTCTAGCTTGTACTACTTCTAATTTCTTGAAATGGCACTTACGACGAGACACTTTTTACCGATAGAGTGATATTGGTTGCATGTTCATATGGTGCCTAGCTTTCATTTCTTCTAATTTTGTTGAAATTCCTTCTGCTTATAGTTTTTCATACATATTCCATCCTCCCATCATACGTGTGAATATGCAATGCTATCTTTTTCTTGTATATATTCCATCCTCCTATCCTGCACTTGCCTTACATCAAAGTAGCGTTCGTCTATATCATGCATCAACCAGTTATGCAGAGCTAGTTTTATTCATCTTCTTGTGGTTTTGACTTCATAAGGCAATATCAGAAAAGAGGAAGGAAAAGTGTAAGTTAGGGGATGTTGGTGGTCCTCCGGACCGACGCAAACAGACTCTCTAGATTTTCCACTGCTACTGCTAATGCAGTTGAAGTCCCAAGTCTACACGATGAGTTCATCTCCCGTACTCCACCATCGTAGGTGCTTGCTCTAAGTTGATAGTGTGATAATTGGTTTCATGTTGCATATGGTGTCTAGCATGTATTTCTTCTATTTTGATTAAATTGAACCTGCTAAGTATATACGTTATACATGTGCATATGACATGCCTGTCTGTGTCTAGAATACACTGCATCTATCTATCATACCATGTTCTTACATCAAAGTATTGTTGTTGTGTATCCCGCATCAGTCACTCGTGATTGGACGCTTTTAACATGGCAGTTTGATAGTGGTTGCATCTTGCATTGATTTCTAGGTTATACTGCTTCTAATTTTTTGAAATGCCACTTATGACAAGACACTTTTAACTTGGCAGAGTGATATTGGTTGCATCTTTCATATGGTGTCCAGCTTGCATTACTTCTATTTTCTTGGAAATCCTTCTGCTTAGTTTACACATCGTAACTGTGAATATGTCACGCCGTCCTGTCTTGTGTATATCATGCATCAATGAGTTTTGAAGAGCGATTTTATTCTTTTGTGTTGTGGGTATGCCTTGACATGGCAAAGTCAAAAAAGAGCAAGGAAAAGAATATAGTAGGGAATGGTGTTACTCGTCGGGTGCAACGAAAAAGGATCTGCCCTCAATATTCTGCTGGTACTTATAGTGCAGTAAAAGGTCCAGGTCCACTTGCTAAACCTACAAACACAGTATCACCTGCTCCACTAGCTGTAGAATCCGCTTCAACTGTACTGGCATCTCAACGAGTTACTCGTTCGTTTGCTCCACAACTGGCCAGTTCCCAAGCTGCCTTCACACCTAACACTACTTCCGAAGGACTACTGATACAACAGGACTTGGCAAGATTAGATGAACCTCATGAGCATCAACACCAAGACGGTACCTGACCGAGTCAAGTTGCAGTTGCATGCTCCTTTATATGTACTCTCACGGTTTGATGTGCACTAACACTTTCCATGTTCGTTGTTGAACTAGCACCACGGTGCAAGCGGAAACAGACATCCGGGATAATGCTTGAAAGATTAACAAAATCTAAATGAGGAAGAATGGAGATCCATTTTGAGGCAGGTTTAAAAAGGCCACGTGATGCTACAGAGTCACCAAGTTAGTATTAGGGGCAGCTGCTGCCGTTAGGTGTCATGCACGTATCCTCCCAACGTGGATCCAGTACAGGAATGAGAAAGGCGATACCGAGTTTAACACCTTCCTTGACCATTTATCCGTAAGTAATGTTATTATTCATTGCAATTTGTAATATTGTCTTGTTCTATCCCATACTTTCTAGCTTCCTCCAAATAAGACTCACATTCTTTTTTCAACAGATGAGGTTCAAGTTGGATCCGAAAGATGATGCAACTAAACAAGCATGCACTCATGTTTTTTAGTCTGCTCTGCAACAGTATTGGCATCACCTTAGAAAAACTCACTTCGAAGGCAAGGCTAACAATGAAATCGCCCAAACATCTCCAGTGGAATATATTATAGACGAAGATTAGACAACCCTTGTTAAACACTAGTCGGATCCAAAGTATCAGGTAGGGTATATGTATTGGATCAGATCACATATTGAACTTGTATTTACGTATGTGCCTTACAAGTGTATGTTCTTCTAGGCTAACTGTTTGAAGAACAAGACCAACCGTTCTAAAGTGAAATTCCAACAGACAACAGGATCTCGTAGCTATATTGCACACTATGAGGCTCTTGTAAATAGCTGCTACTTCCTTTTTCTGTGTCATCTTATCATATCTATATTAACTTGTTCCAAGTACAGAGGAAAGCCTATGCAGACCAAAAAGAACCTGAACCGAATGCAGTGCAAATCTTCAATGATTGCCACACCAGCAAGATGAAGGGCATGAGCACACCAGTTCAAGCTACTGTTGTAAGTCCTTACTCCTCCTGCCTTTGAACTGCTTGTTATTGTGACATGTTCATTTAACTGCTTGGTTTGCAGCCAATGTCAGTTACTATGTTCACTTTTATACACAGTTGTCTTAACATATCATTTCACCTTACACGGTTTAAAGAGATGAAGGATATTCTTTTGGTCTTGATCTGTAATCTAGTTGTGATGCCCACATAATGATACAATAGCCTGTTTGTTTTATATCTATTTTCCCATGATATGAATGATGTCATACTATGTTCATCCTACTTTAAACCATGTCTCTTTATCCTTACATGTCAATGAATGTGAGGAAATAGACATACAGTAGGCATGCTACATGGACATATGTTCCGAAAGTGACTTTATTATGTACTAGGCACTACAATACATGCTAATGTATTACAATAGTTCACCAAAATAAGTTATGTATAAATGTGAAACCTACTTTGTTTGTTTTTATCTCATTAGTAACTTATCTGGTACACTAATCTACAAGTTCAAACTTTCAACAAGCTATGGAACAAATGATTGAACAGCCACAACCACCTGAAGGTGACGAGGCTACCATAGACACAATGTCACCTCTTGCTGCAGTGCGTCAGTATCTCTCCACTAACAGTGCAAAAAGCACCTTCCTGCGTAATTCTGGGTTGGTTGTCAAGGTAAGCTCAACCAAATTGCCTACTAAACAAAATCTTCCAGCTAGACAGAGTGATATATCTGTGCTCCAGACACAAGTCCAATCCCTAATGCACGTCATTTCAGAAACAAGAATAGTGGTTGACAAATGTCGTCAAGTATTATCGGCATTCTGGATATGGGGGTATCCATCCCTACCTACCTGTGGCCCACTACGTGGCTCCGTCGACGGCCTGGTATGACCCAACTTCAACATCAACAGCTCAAGACCCTCGCGAGGGGCCAAGCCTCACGAGGCGGACGACGCCAAGACCCCCGAGGGGATCGGCCTCTTCAGGCTGGCTCCCAAGGGGCGGAGAGTTCTATGCAAGGTATACCTCATGAGGCTCAGCTGACGTGAGCCATGATGACCAAGGCCAGGCAGGCGCCAGCGGGTGCGGAGCCCAGGTTTCCTCTTAGGTGCGAGGGAGGTAGCCCACAGGCGCGTAGTCCTAAGGAATCAGCCAAAGGTTTCCATTCTGGTGCAACAAGACCAAGACCGCCAGGACGGCAGGACGGAGGTCATCATCGAGCCCACCGCAGCATCACGACCAGAGGCTTTTCGCAGGCGAAGACTACTTTTGTCAGGATAAGCTATACTACTTGTCCCCTTTCAAATCCGGCCATTGTGGGATCCCTTCCCGCCAACATTTGGGAAGAGGACCAAGGCCACTATAAATAGGACTTAGCCACCACCATAGAGGCAAGACAAGCAGAACTAGTTCGCATCCACCAGCTCTCTCGAGCTCAAGAACACCTCACCTCCTTAGGCCAGTTCATCCACTGTACTAGTTCATCCTCAGCCCTCCGAGGCAATCCACCAAAACACTGGAGTAGGGTATTACACCGCAAGGTGGCCTGAACCAGGATAAACTGATGTGTCTCTTTGTCTCTTCGAGCTTGACGCGCTAGGCTTAGGAGAATCACGAGTAGGCAGGCTGGGTAGCTTGAGATCTCCGCACGCACCCCAGAGTTCGAACCTCTCAAGGGTTTGCAGAACTCGTAATCCGACATTTGGCGCGCCAGGTAGGGGTGTGTCGGATCTTCTCTTCCGTCGATCGATCCACCGTCACTCCGACAACTCCATGGCCGACACACGCCGAGCTCGTGCTGAGCGCCGGGCCACGGTCGCCGCTCACGTTGCGCAGACGGATCCGGCGGGCGATGGTTGTGCTCGTCGTGCTCCGTCTCCGGCGGCCAATGCCGCCACGGGCCCTGCCGGCCACGAGCAGCAAGCTTCTTCGCTACACCTGTCGGTGTGCCGCGATGGGTGCACCGCCACTCTGTCACTGACTCCAGCAGCTTCGTCCTCCCACGCACGTCACGGCCCAGCGGATGCACAGGCCGCTCTGCTCATGGCGCGGGAGCTCCTTCGCTACCGCTCGGTCGATGACTTCTACGAGGAATGGCTCGAGTGGATCGCTGAGCTCGTCAGCGTGGCCGGGGGCTCCGCTGCTCCGGCCCGCTCGCTGCCGCGGGCGACGTGGCTCACGGGGCTCCTCCACCACCTCCGGCCCAAGGCGTCATCATCGAGCCAAGGCGTGTGGCACCACAGCGCGACCCGCCTCGCCCGACGCCTGCTCGGGAGGATGTGAGCTTCCAGGTGGTGCAGCGACCTCAAGAAGAAGCGTGCGTACTTCCAGCACCCCCGCACCAGGCCCGCGTACCGCCACAAGAGGTGGCGGTGCGCGTGCACCAAGATCAGGTTCCACCCCCTCGACGGGCTCCAGTGGCCATAGCAGGATGTCGCGCATTCACCCCGGAGCTCCGCAACATCGTCTGGCCGAGCAAGTTCAAGCCTGACCTGCCCCCATGCTACGACGGCACCGCCGACCCCGCTGAGTTCCTGCAGCTCTACGAGTTGAGGATCAAAGTGGCCAGCGGCTACGAGAAGAGCATGGCAAACTGGTTCCCGATGGCCCTCAAGGATGGCGCGCATTCTTGGCTCCTGAACCTTACTGAGGGGTCGGTCTCTTCCTGGGAGGAGATGCGCAGCCGCTTCATCGCCAACTTCCAGGGCACTCGCGACCGTCCGTCGGTCGCGGGTGACCTATGTCACATCAAGCAGCAACCTAGAGAGACGCTGCATAAGTATATCCAGCGCTTCAACAACGTTCGCCTCAAGATCCCCAAGGTGTCGGACGAGGCCATTATCTGAGTGTTCATTGATGGCGTCCGCGATGTCAAGATGAAGGAGGAGCTCGCCATCCATGAGGATTTCTGCACAGCCCTGGAGATGTTCAACATGGCCAACAAGTGCGCAAGGGCTAAGGAGGGGCGCCTCTCCCTTCTCGAGCTCCCCGACGCTGACCCAGAAGACAAGAAGACCAAGACCAAGGACGTGAAGTGCAAGGGGCCGACCGTGCTTGTGGCAGAGCCAGAGATGAAGCGTGGTTGCGACCACCCCGAGTCCTCCAAGAGCAACCGACCATTCTACATCTTCCACAACGTTCATAGCCACAACACCAATGACTAACAGGAACTCATGGCCCTCCACGACGGACGCCTCGGTCGACACCCCGAGCGCAACGATCGAGGCTACGGCCGTGGAGCTGGCCGAGGCAGAGGACGCTGGGACGGACGCGACCACCGTCAGGAGTGGTGTGACCAGCCTCGGGAGGACCGTTGGCAGGGCCAACCTCGCAAGGGCGCGTGAAGGGAGCAGCCTCATGAGGAGCGCCCTGAGGGCAATGCTGGTCTGCCTCCACTGCCTCCACCGCCAAGAAGGAACGAAGATCACCACCATGACGAGGGGGCTGGAGGCTTCCAGGAGCCTCGAGCCATCGCCTGCATCCTAGGCGGCTCGAAGGCCCGAGCTTCCCACTGCATCTTCAAGCAGTTCGCGCGCGAGGTGAATGCGGCGCTCCTCAAACCCGAAGCAACTCACCCTCTCAGGTGGTCCAAGTGTGCCATCACCTTTAGCTCCTCAGACCAGCTCAAGTGCGCGGCCACTGCGGGCGCGCTCCCCATGCTCTGCTCTCCCGTCATCAGCAACGTGGTCGTCACCAAGACTCTCATTGATGGAGGAGCGGGGCTCAATGCCTGTCTGTTCAAACGTTCGATAGACTCCAAGTGCCGTACTACCAGCTTCACCCAACTAAGCCATTTTCAGGAGTGACCGACGGTTTCACACACCCGATAGGGCAGGTCCGCCTCCCTGTCACATTCGGCGAGCGCAACAACTACCACACCGAGCTCATCGACTTTGGCGTCACCGACATTCGCCTGCCTTACAATGCCATCCTAGGGTACCCAGCACTGGCCAAGTTCATGGCAGCTATGCACCACGGCTACAACATCCTCAAGATGCCAGGAAGCAGCGTCATCATCACGGTCGCATGTCAAGAGAAGGATGTGGTGTGCTCCCTCGAGCGCGCCTTCCAGGCTGCAGCAGTCGAGAACCCTGAAGATGAGGGTGGTGCCCTCCCTCCTGAGGTCGCCCCCAAGACGAAGAAGCTGCAGCTGGGTTAGGGATCTCATGAAGAAGCATCACCCGAGGATGCCGTGCTAAGCCTCGCATCGCCTAACGCGGCACCTTCACCCATCGCATAGGAAGGCGTGCCCAGTTCCCCTCTCAGGCTGGGCTTGGGGGCTCTCCTCGGGAGGGCCGCAGACCTAGCCAGAGCCATGAGCGAGGCGCTCGGGCACCATGTGGAGGCGCTCTTCAAAGCACGCTTCCCAGAAGAAGGCATCAGGCGGGAGGCGCCAGGCGTTCAGGAGTTCATCAGCAAGGCAATCGAGGAGATTCAAGAGGCAAGGGTTCTGCAAGGCGATTGTCGCCTGCCACGAGGCGCGGCTCACTTCCTTGGTGAGGGTAAGGAGTTACGCGTCTGCATCGACATCCCCGGGCTCAACAGGGTTGCATCTCGGCATCTCTTCTGACCGTCTCATGTCGGCCGATGCGAGGGTCCACCCCGCAGCTACGTCTGCATGCCTTTCGGCCTGCCGGGCGCGGCTGTGGCATTCCAGCGCTGCATGAGGGATGCCCTGGCGGCTCGTGAGGCCAGGCATCAGGCAATCCTGGTGAAGATGGAGGAGCACCTTCAGGAGCCTCCTGGGCCCTCTGGGCCTCCCGAGGCTCAGGGCCAGAGCGGCTCGTGAGGAACGACTCCAGCAGTGCGCATTTTTGGCTACCCCAAAACCTCTTCAACTACAGTACCAGGTGACATCTCTCTAGTTCGTTCAGTTTGGGGGCGCCCCTCGGTAGCAGCATCCCCAGGCCGCGTGGGTCTATCCCCAAGGCGTGTATCGTTTGCATTCTCCAGAATTGTCTAACTATCTTCTATGAGTTTTTCCTATGATCGTCACTCTACGGCTGCGAGTCCTAGCCGCCTCATGGCCCCCTTGTGTTTGCTGGCTTGTCCCTCGCTTGCCTCCCTGCATTGCAACTCACATCGTCACGACGCTTGTGCTTGGGTCCGTCCTGCAACACTGACAAACCCGAGGATCGAGCTCTGGTTTGCGACCCGCTCTGCATACACCACCTCACCAGGTCCTCGGTGCCTTCGTCCGGTGCCTAGGGCTCCGGGTTGCTAGCCCACTCCGCAGGGGTTCTCGGCCTCTTCTGTCATCTAACCTGCAGGTTCATCTGACGGTGATCTATGGGTCGGCTTGGGCGATCGCCATCTTGCCTCGCGGGTCACTTGCACGTTAAAGGGGGACCTCTCGAGCATCGCGTCTCGGTAGCTCCTACTCGCTCTCCAGCCCTCACCCTCTGGCCTTGGCCACAGCACCTTGACCTGGCATACCAGCGGCGGCTGAGCTCTCTCGAGGGCTGAGACCTGAGGACGTAGAGCACCTGGACGAGCGAGGCAAGGGGGAGGTCATTTCGGGTTGAGCCTGACGACGCCACCACAAACTCCAGGACAGGCATCATCCTCCTGACGGACCAGGACACCAAAAGATAAGTCACGGTTCGCTGCAGCACCGGCCTCGCTCCCTGCACGCCCCAGCCACGTAGTCCTACTTCGGCAATTTTGCTTCCCTTTTTGATTCTCTGGGCGACTGCTTGTATGATAGGGGGACCTCGTGAGCATCGCGTCTCATGAGCTCTCACCAGACCTCGGGCCGCTCACCTCCGAGCCTTGACCACGACATCATGACCTGTCATACTAGCGACGGCTGAAGCCTGCCTGGGGACTAGGTCGCGTCGGTGTAGAGCGTCGCGCTGTCTGGGGAAAAGAAAAGGGAGGAACCGTGCCGGGCTGGGATACGCGAATTCATCACAAAATCAAAGAAAGCAACGCTGATATTAAGTACATCCTGATCCTTACAAATCCCACGAGGGCTGATTTTCATTCTGCACAGGGAAAACAAAAGAAGGAAGGAAGCTATTAAGCCGTTGGGCATCATCGACGACGCCGGGCGGCAGCCGCTACCGTGCTCCGACCACGGCGGGAGCTTGGCGACACGTAGCTGTCGTCGCTTGACTCTGGAGACTCGCTGGGCTCAGGAGATCCAGTGGATTCCCAAGAGTCGTCGCTGCTGCCGGAAGAAGCGCCAAAGGAGACAGGCGCAGGCCCAGCGCCCGCTACTGCACTCCGCAGGCTGCTTCCTCTGGGGCAGCACTCCAGTCGTTCACCCTCGTCGTTGAAGACCTTGAAGAACAAGGTGGCTGCGCCATCATACTCAAAGTGAACCGCTAGGGCTCTCCCTCGCGCGGCAAGCCCGAGCAACGTCACCCCATCCATGCGTTATAAAGACATCTCCGAGGGGCACCACCTCAACTTCAGCTCCGGTGGCCAAGCTGCAACACCCAGCGTGTTGTAGCCACAGCTCAAGCGCCCCCCCTCGGAGGCAGCTTGCTGGCGAAGAACCTCGGGAGCTAGATCCATGAGTCGGGAGGCATCACTGCCCACACCACAAACTCGCGCGAGCTACCCTCGGTGTGAGTTCGTGGCGCGGTCAGCAAGGTAATGGCAGCCCTACCACCATTGTTAGGGACCGCTCGACGGTGCGCATCTTCTTCCTGAGCTCGGGCGTACATGGGGAGGGGGAAGCCAGGCGAAGACCTCGATTGCCAAGGCCTTGCCACCTCTCGCCCCGCACCAGCATCATGAGGGAGGCGGAGCCGCTTCTTCGGTGGGAGAGGATCAGGCCCCTCCCTAGGGGTCTTCCCCTTTTTGGCCGTTGAGAACCTCCTGATCGACGCCATGGAAGCAAGAAAGAGAAGAAGCAGGCGGCAGGAAGACGAAGGAGAGATGAGCGGGGGTTCTGCCACTCGCCCACATTTATAGCCGAGGAAGGCCAACTGCCAGCCTCCATGACCTCGCATCATCATGATCTTCTGCATGCCACATCGTTCCGTCAAATCGAATAGTTGCCGAGGCAGCATTGGGAAGTGGAGTCGCCCACGTCCCATCAATCGCCACAAGTCATCAAGGCTGCAGGCGGTTAGGGCCCGCGGTGCTCCGCACTTGCCCTTTGGCTTCGCCCGGAAGCCAAGTCCGAGCGTGCCTTGGGCCCGGGGGCTACTGTCGGCGTTCTGGATATGGGGGTATCCAGCCTTGCCTGCCTGCGGCCCACCACGTGGCTCCGTCATGGCCTGGTATGGCCCAGCTTCAACATCAACAGCTCAAGACCCTCGCGAGGGGCCAAGCCTCACGAGGCGGACGACGCCAAGACCCCTGAGGGGATCGGCCTCTTCAGGCTGGCTCCTGAGAGGCGGAGAGTTCTATGCAAGGTATACCTCATGAGGCTCGGCTGACATGATCCATGACGACCAAGGCCAGGCGGGTGCCAGCGGGTGCAGAGCGTAGGTTTCCTCTTTGGTGCGAGGGAGGCAAGCCACAGGCACGGAGTCCTGAGGAATCAGCCAAAGGTTTCCATTCTTGTGCAACAAGACCAAGACCGCCAGGAGGGCAGGACTGAGGTCATCACCGAGCCCACCACAACGTCAGGACTAGAGGCTTTTCGTAGGTGAAGACTACTTTTGTCAGGATAAGTTGTACTACTTGTTCCCTTTCAAATCCGGCCGTTGTGGGATCCCTTCCCGCCAACATTTGGGAAGAGGACCAAGGCCACTATAAATAGGACTTACCCACCACCATAGAGGCAAGACAAGCAGAACTAGTTCGCATCCACCAGCTCTCTCGAGCTCAAGAACACCTCACCTCCTGAGGCCAGTTCATCCACTGTACTAGTTCACCCTCAGCCCTCTGTGGCAATCCACCAAAATGCTGGAGTAGGATATTACACCGCAAGGTGGCCTGAACCAGGATAAACTGCTGTGTCTCTTTGTCTCTTCAAGCTTGACGCGCTAGGCTTAGGAGAATCGCGAATAGGCAGGCTGGGTAGGTTGAGATCTCCGCACGCACCCCAGAGTTCGATCCTCTCAAGGGTTTGTGGAACCCGTAATTCGACAAGTATGAATGGTTTTGAAACTAGACTATCAGACATTTGTTTCGTTGTTCAAGAGCAATGGCGGAAAAGGGGGATGATCATGCTGCTCCATCAGATTCTATAACCAGAAACATTAGCACTCAGGTCAAATGATCTATGCTTCTATACATCTGATGGTGCTTTTATCTACAAGGACTGTAAACTTCATGCCAACATGCATTTTTTTGTATGGCTGGAACTTATTTTGTTGTGATACATCATTTATCGTGCTGCCAAAGGCTGTAGAAATTACGACGCTATTTTTGTGTAGTGTAGGTTTATCTTAGTAATGTATTCGGCCGAAAGCTTCGTAGGAGCCCCACGTGCCAACATTCGTTAGGCCCATTCCAATTGGGCTAAAAATGATTATGGGCCATAATTTGCATGTAGCCCACTAAAAATATCTGGGCCTAAATCAGCATAAGCTTTCATATTTTTGGTAGGCATGTGCACCTAGTGGGCCTTTAACAGGCCTAAACATAATTTGGGCCCTCGGTATCAATAGGCCGTGAACATGTGTAAATATCTCAAGCCCATAAATAACATGGCCCTTTAATAGGACGAAAGTTAAATTGGGCCCTGATTGTGCCAAATAACCAACTGGTCATTAGCAGGCCGAAATGTATCTCAGCTCGTGGTGGCCCATTTATAATGTGGATCGTTCACAAGCCAAAATTCAGACGGGCCGTAAATGCACCGACCTACTACACGGGCCTTTAATAGGCTGAAAGTTTAGTCAGGCTTGATTAGTATCAGTTTTATATGGGCCATTAATAGGCCCGATGTGACGTTGGGCCACATATGGCCCATGGATTTTGTCTGACCTTAACAGGCCGAAAATTACAACAGGCTGGAAGTGGCCCAAATCTACAGTGGGCCTCTAACAGGCCGAATGTCAGACATGGACGAATATGACCCAAATCCTTCACAGTCATTTATGGGCCAAAAGTTTCAAGGGCCAAAAATGGTCCCAAATGAAGCAGGACATTAACAGGCCGAAAACACACCGGACCATAATTCGGCCCAAATACTTAGCAGACTGTTAACGGGCCAGAAGTGACCATGGGCCGCGACGATGACAAGTTTAGAACGGGTCATTGACGGGCCGATTTGACAATAGTCATACGGGCCTTAACTACGAATGGGTCGTCTGCAAGCAGGCCGTTAATGGGCCAGCCCGCTAATTTTGATTGGGCTGGCCTTTTTAACCTAAATGGGCCGCTGTTGGGCCTTGCCACATGTTGACATATCATAGGCGCCTCATGTCCATTGGGCGGTTGACATCTATCCTTTTCGGGTGCTGACACGTGGTTGCTATAGCCAATGATAATTTTACACGTGGAAAATCCCCATTGGTTGGGGCTGTTAATGGGTTATTGGATCCAAATCGGAACCCGTTACGGTGGATGCCACGTGTCGGTCACCCTTGACGAAAGCACTTCTATGACGCGCGATTTATCATCATGGAAGTGGACACTTCTGTGATGATAATTTTGGTAATGTCATGGAACACTTCTACGATAGCACAGGTATGCCTATCTTGATTCTATCATAAAATCGTCATGGATGTACATGCATGACAAAAAATGTGACCTACTATGACAAACACGCATCATCACGGAAGTGTATTTTTTGTAGTACAACTGATTCAACCACGCTCTGGCTAAGCCTTCCAGCATCAATGACAAGTGCTTCATGGCCACTTCATCATTTCCTCCACCGATCTACACAGCCACTCGGTAATCCTCTAACCATGTGTGGCTTCGACTCGCCGGTAAACTTGCTCACTCCTGCAGCCAATCAAAAGTTGCGAGGAATCTCAGCAGCTTGAATGGCTCTGCTGAAACACTCAGGCCCAGAGATGAACGCTCTGTTCCCACTCAGATGATCTTTGTCCAGACCTTGTCTGTTAGCCCTGCCTCTGTCAACCAGGCCCTAAACTAGGATTGACCTTGCATCAAACCCAGGTTCTCGGGGGTTGACTAGAATCCTCCGCTCGTCGCAATATGGGCGCCTGTCGTCATACCGCCGGGGCGCATATGAACCACCCCTCGGAGGGGGCGTGGGCACTCGACGACGGTCATCACGATGGTATCGAGGGGCAAACTGCCCGTGGCCTCGACCCAGGTACTGGTCCTGGTGGTAGCCACGATCTTCACGCCGCAGAGGTGATCTTGGACTATGTGCTGACTGAACTTTGTCTGCCATGACAGACCTGCTGTGGATCCTATTGCGCGACTGGGAAACAACCGAGTTCTGTTCTCCGGCCTTCCTGAGCAGTGCCCGAATCTGCTGTAAACCCCTACCGGCCTCGGAACGGGACGGCTGGATCAAATATGCAATACGGGCAACTGCTAAAAAAATTTGGATCGGGGTACAGTATACCTGACACTCTTCACGACGCCCAGTCGGAAACAAGTGTCGCTGCCGTCGACTGGAACCTGGGAGTTGCCTGCGGGCGCGGTCGTTGAGTGACTGCTGAAGATTCTCTAGGCGCGCACGTTCAGCCAGAGTGGCTACGCGCGCAGCCTCCAAGGCCTGAGCCTTGGGGGTATCCCCAACGATGGGGGTCTGGAGAGCTTGATCGTTTCTGCGCTGTAAGGATAGTACTCATTGTTGCCGCACGATGGACTGTCGCCTCCGCCACGGGGAAATCCAGGCGGGTTGTGCTGGGGGTCGTTGCTTTCGCACTCGGAGAGAGTATCCGAGTGGCCAGTCGATAGATCGAACAATCCATAGAGAGATTCATTGGGCTCGATCGCCGCGACTTGGGGAGTGGCCGACTGACGGGCCACCGCGGGCTTCACCCACCGCTGGAGCCGCGAGCGACCAGATCGCTTGTGGTGGTGAGCAGCGGGAAGCGAAGATGCCGCGGGAGCCAACCTATACTGAGTCGATGGCTGCTGCAGGAGGACGCCGCAGGCACTCGCGCGGAAGTGCGTCGCCCCTCAAATGGAAAGCGCCTCGACATCGAGAGGGGCTTCTTGGAGCCAAGCTAGGTCATCGACGATGAAGGTGAGTGTGCCGAGACGGATATCGCAGCCCAAGGACAATCCACCATCAGAAACCATGTTGATGAAGATCGAAGATCGCAACCTCATCGGAAGTCGCTCAGACGCCTGCCCCACGGTGGGCACCAACTGTCATGGGTACATATCTGAAAGTAGAGATAGGGGGTATGGAGGAGGAGGCAGTGCCTAGCTACAGCAAGGTTGTACACTCGGTTTTACGAGTTCAGACCCCTCTCGGAGGAGGTAACAACCCTACCTCTCAGTGCCGCGGAGGCTTGTTGATTGGAGTGTTGAGTTACAGGGAGTGCGAACCCTTGTACCAGAGTGAAGGGGTGGCTTATATAGAGTGCGCCGACCCCTCACTGTCCTCAATCACGCAAGGGTTCAATGAGAGAGTAATGCTATGAACGTTACTAGTAACGTCCGTATTTAATGACCTTTAAGGAGACGGAGTGAATGTCTGGCCGTTGCCATCCGGAGGTGGCTCTAGGTCTTCTGTTCTCCGGGTGGATTCTTGTCTTCGGAGTGAATAACGGTGGTTGAGTGCAATTGGCATATCCGAGTGAGATCTTCCGCCGAGTGGATTTGACTTCATGAGGATTTCAGTCAGTATATTCTGTTTAACTTTGTAGGTCTTGGTCTCTTGTGTAGTGTCCTTGTGTAACGCCCTCGATGCGGCTATAGCTCCCACGTGTCGAGGCACGACTTAGAGGCATAACCGCATTGAAAGCAATGTCGCAAGTCAGGCAAGGAAAGCATATAACCAGCAAGAAGGCACAAAGTGCTAGCTACACATGGCAAGAACGAAGGCAATGCATGCATGGAACACTAACGGTAGCATCGGCGAAATCGCAAACAAGTTGACGATCTGCCCAGATTAACAACGAAGCAAAAGTTGAGCTCGATTGAGTCAACCTAGAGCACTCCAAAAATGCCAACAAAGACATGGATGGATAGAGCATGACATAAATATCAAAACTCCCTTACTGATCATCCTCAAAAGAGGCACGGATCGCTAGGAAACAAGCTGGACATATAGCAACATGAACTAAAATATCCCAGACTTAGTGAAAATCACCAAGTCCCTGAAATCTGCATTCTCAGGTACCCTACTTCGCAAGCTTGCACAAGACAACACACACATCCTAAAAATGCATGGGTGGCACCTCTGGAAAGAAGACAAAATGCTTCACAATACATCCCAAAGGGGCACAGGCATATCATGCATGGATTAAATATAGCAAAAAATGACAAAAGTGCATGGTGAACTAACGGATCTGCAATTTAACTCACGAAGCCTCCTTCTAACAGCATTTTGGGTAACAAGATGACCTCAAATGCAAATGATGCAATGGAATGAAATGATGTACATGTCGAGGCGAAGATTTTGATATATCATACGCCCAAAACGGATCTACGGTTGCGGAGATAACATCAGTCAAAGAATGCATAAAAACTTAACGGAGAGAGGCAAAAGTCAACCCTAGGGTTTACTGTTCACGCGCGGATCTGGATCTGAGCTCGCCGGGGCACGGACGCCGAGGACCACCGGAGAGGCGCGGGACTCGCCGGGGAGAGGGGCTGCGGCCGGGGCCTTCGGCCGGCGACGAGGGGGCGGCGAGGAGGCGGCGGCGAGCTCCGGCGTCGAGCTGGGCGCCTCAGGGCGGCGAACGGCGGCGTGGAACGGCGCGGCAGGGCGGCCGGACCGCGTCGAGGTGGCGGCGGCGCGGCGAACTCCGGCGCCGGCGTCGGGGAAGAGGAGGTCGGGCGCGGGCGGCCGATCGAGGGAGTCGGGCGGCGCCGGTTCTGGCCCGTGGGGGCGAGAGGCGGGCCTCCCGCGGGCCGGCGGGCTTCGGCGGCGGCGAAGCGGTCCCCGGGCCACGTGGCGCGACGCGGATGGCGGAGGCGGGCGGCGGCGGACGCGTCCGGCTGGGGGCGGACGTGTCCGTCGGTGCGGGGAGGTTTGATCTGTTTTTTTTTTTTAGGGTTTCGGGGAGAGGGAGAGATCCGAAAACGGAGGGGTGTATATATAGGCATAGAGGGAGCTAGGAGAGTCCAAATGAGGTGCGGTTTTCGCCCACACGATCGTGATCGAACGCTCTAGGACATGGAGCAGAGTTTGGTGGGTTTTGGGCCAAAATTTGGGGGGTGTTGGGCTGCAACACACACGAGGCCTTTTCGGTCCCTCGGTTAACCGTTGGAGTATCAAACGAAGTCCAAATGATACGAAACTTGACAGGCGGTCTACCGGTAGTAAACCAAGGCCGCTTGGCAAGTCTCGGACCAATCCGGAGATGTTTAAACCCCACACACGAAAGAAGACTAGAAATGACCACCGGAGGAGAACGAAGCGCCGGAATGCAAAACGGACAACGGGGAAAATGCTCGAATGCATGAGACGAACATGTATGCAAATGCAATGCACGTGATGACATGGTATGAGATACATGAAAACGAAAACAACACACGGAGACAAGGACCCGAACCCGAGAAATAAATATAACTTAGCGCCGGAGACGGCAAGAGTTGGAGTACAAAAGGGGAAAGTTACCTCTGGGGCGTTACAACACTCCACCACTACGAAAAGATCTCGTCCCGAGATCTAGGACTGAAAGAACTCCGGGTACTCAGAACGAAGGTGATCCTCGCGTTCCCAGGTGGCTTCACGGTCGGAATGGTGAGACCACTTAACTTTGAGGAACTTGATTGACTTGTTGCGAGTCTTGCGTTCAGTCTCTTCAAGAATAGCAACTGGGTGCTCACGATAAGAGAGATCTTCTTGGAGCTCAATGTCCTCGAAGTTGACGGTGCGGTCAGGAGTCTTGAAGCACTTTCGAAGCTGAGAGACATGGAACACATCATGAACATTTGCAAAGTTTGAAGGAAGCTCGAGTTGATAGGCGAGGTCGCCTCTCTTGCTGACAATCTTGAAAGGTCCCATGTATCTAGGGGCAAGCTTCCCTTTGATACCGAAGCGACGAGTACCTTTCATTGGAGAGACGCGGAGGTAAACATGATCTCCGATCTCGAAAGCCAGATCACGGTGCTTACTATCATAGTAGCACTTCTGGCGGGATTGAGCTGCTTTGAGGTTATCACGAATGACTTTGCACATTTCTTCTGCTTCTGTGATTAAGTCATTACCCAGCAGCTGACGTTCACCGGTTTCAGACCAGTTGAGAGGGGTACGGCACTTCCTGCCATACAGAATTTCAAAGGGGGCCTTGCCCGAACTTGCTTGAAAGCTGTTGTTGTATGAGAATTCAGCATAAGGAAGACAATCTTCCCACTTCATGCCGAAAGAAATCACACAAGCCCTGAGCATATCTTCAAGAATCTGATTGACACGCTCGACTTGACCGCTTGTTTGAGGATGGAAAGCTGTGCTGAAGCGGATGTTGGTGCCCATGGCCTTCTGAAAAGAATCCCAAAACTTGGAGGTAAAGATGCTGCCACGGTCTGAAGATATCACTTGAGGAATACCGTGCAGAGAGACAATGCGAGAGGTATAGAGTTCCGCCAATTGAGCTGCAGTGATCGACTCTTTGATAGGCAGAAAGTGAGCCACTTTGGTGAGCTTGTCGATGACGACAAATATAGCATCATTGCCACGCTTGGACTTTGGAAACCCAGTCACGAAGTCCATTTCAATGTGGTCAAACTTCCATTCTGGAATGGCAAGAGGTTGGAGGAGACCAGCTGGCCTTTGGTGTTCTGCCTTCACTCTTCTGCAGACATCACACTCGTTCACGAATTGAGCGATCTCGCGCTTCATTCGAGTCCACCAATAAGCTTGCTTGAGGTCCTGATACATCTTCGTACTACCAGGGTGGATGGAGAGAAGAGAGTTGTGAGCCTCGTTCATGATCACCTTACGAAGTTCACCTGGCTCTGATACCAACTTGTAACGCCCTCGATGCGGCTATAGCTCCCACGTGTCGAGGCACGACTTAGAGGCATAACCGCATTGAAAGCAATGTCGCAAGTCAGGCAATCATTACAACATCCCATGTAATATATAATAAAAAGGGGGAGATAACATAGTTGGCTTACACTCGCCACGTCACATCAGAGTACATAAATAACAACCACCAAACAAACACTCATGGCCCGACTACGGCGCCAAAATAGAAAAGAACCCAACATGCGACAAGGTCCTGAATCGATAACCCCAACTAGGCACCACTACTGATCATCGGGAAAAGACACATAGTAACGCTGAGAGTCCTCGTCGAACTCCCACTTGAGCTCGTACTCGTCACCTGGAGCGAAATCACCTGGACCTGCATCTGGAGTTATAGTATCTGTGAGCCACAGGGACTCAGCAATCTCGTACCCTCGCGATCAAAACTATTTAAGCTCATAGGAATGGATAAGGCAAATATATGTGGAGCTGCAGCAAGCGACTAGCATATGTGGTGGCTAACTTATACGCAAAAGAGAGCGAGAAGAGAAGGCGAAGCACGAGCGAGAAGCTAAAGGAACAACCTGCGCAAGCATAACTCCAACACCGTGTTCACTTCCCGGACTCCGCCGAGAAGAGACCATCACGGTTACACACGCGGTTGGTGTATTTTAAATAAGGTCAACTTCGGGTTTTCTACAACCGGACGTTAACAAATTCCCATCTGCCCATAACCGCGGGCACGGCTTTCGAAAGTTCAATCCCTGCAGGGGAGTCCCAACTTAGCCCATGACAAGCTCTCACGGTCAACGAAGGAATAGACCTCCACCCGAGACATTCCGATCAGACTCGGTATCCCGGTACAACAAGACATTTCGACAGGGTAAAACTAAACCAGCAACACCGCCCGAATGTGCCGACAAATCCCGATAGGAGCTGTACATATCTCTTTCTCAGGGCACACTCAGATTGTCCTAGGTACGGGTAGGCCAGCCCAGAGTTGCCCCTGGTAGCCACCGGTAGCTGACAGGTGGACCAACACTCAGAGGAGCACTGGCCCGGGGGGGGTAAAATAATGATGACCCTTGAGTCTGTAGAACCCAAGGGAAAGAAAAGGCTAGGAGGCAAATGGTAAATCCAATGTTGGGCATTGCTGGAAGAGCTTTACTTAAGACGAACTGTCAAGGGGTTCCCATAATAGCCCAACCGTGTAAGGAACGCAAAATCCGGGAACATAACACCGATATGACGGAAACTAGGGCGGCAAGAGTGGAACAAAACACCAGACATAAGGCCGAGCCTTCCACCCTTTACCAAATATATAGATGCATTAAGATAACATAGCAATATAATGATATCCCAACAAGTAAATAAATGTTCCAACAAGGAACGGCTCCAATCTTCACCTGCAACTAACAACGCTATAAGAAGGGCTGAGCAAAGCGGTAACATAGCCAATCAACGGTTTGCTAGGACAATGGAGGGTTAGGGGATCACATGGCAATTGGGAGGCTGACAAGCAAAAGGTAGGCATCGTAGCAGTGGCAAAGCAAAAGAGCGAGCAAACTAGCATAGCAAAGATAGTAGTGATTTCGAGGGTATGATCATCTTGCCTGCACAGTTGTCAGAGTTGACTGGATCCTCACAAGCAAACTCAACGGGCTCCTCGGTAGCGAACTCGTCTCCCGGCTCTACCCAACAAGACAAACAAGCAACAAGGATACAATCAACCACGGGCAAGTCCAAGCAATACGATGAAATGACGATAGGCTATGCGGGATGCGATGCGGGATGCAAAATGCAAGATATGACAGGAAATGCATGAACCTGGCATCAACTTGGAAAACCAAGTGTGCCACTGGATAGAGGGGATGAAATCGCTTGAAAACGATATAAAGATCATAGGAATCGGAGCTACGGTTTGGAAATGGCAAGCGTTTTAAGATATGACACCGGTCTGCGATTTACAGCAAGTAGGCATCTAAATGCAACGAAATGAACATGCTACAGCCACCAAACATGAAAACAAAATATATGGCAGTGATGTACACAAGATGGTTGACAAAACACTAGCACTGAGCCCTAGGCAAATTCATCCATTAAGAGGTTCAAACAAGCATGGCTAAAACGCAAATGCAAAACAGATTTCAGACTTAGTGAATTTAACACTAGTCTGAAATTTCAGATCACGATGCTCTCTTCGGAGCAGCAAAACAACATGATAGAAAACCTGAACATGACAGGTAAGAACATGGCATGGAGCTACTCAACAAGCTTAATAAAACACCCAAAGTGACCTGGGGCCAAAAGGGTTCACAAAATACTCTACCGAGCTTACGAACATCGCTCGAACACAATCAGTTTTCAGACTTAGTGAAAACTGAGACATGCTGAAATTTAACTCACGAAGGCATATAAACGAGCTCGATGCACTCACTACGGTGCAAGTCATGGCAAGGAAAGCATACTTGTAACGCCCTCGATGCGGCTATAGCTCCCACGTGTCGAGGCACGACTTAGAGGCATAACCGCATTGAAAGCAATGTCGCAAGTCAGGCAAGGAAAGCATATAACCAGCAAGAAGGCACAAAGTGCTAGCTACACATGGCAAGAACGAAGGCAATGCATGCATGGAACACTAACGGTAGCATCGGCGAAATCGCAAACAAGTTGACGATCTGCCCAGATTAACAACGAAGCAAAAGTTGAGCTCGATTGAGTCAACCTAGAGCACTCCAAAAATGCCAACAAAGACATGGATGGATAGAGCATGACATAAATATCAAAACTCCCTTACTGATCATCCTCAAAAGAGGCACGGATCGCTAGGAAACAAGCTGGACATATAGCAACATGAACTAAAATATCCCAGACTTAGTGAAAATCACCAAGTCCCTGAAATCTGCATTCTCAGGTACCCTACTTCGCAAGCTTGCACAAGACAACACACACATCCTAAAAATGCATGGGTGGCACCTCTGGAAAGAAGACAAAATGCTTCACAATACATCCCAAAGGGGCACAGGCATATCATGCATGGATTAAATATAGCAAAAAATGACAAAAGTGCATGGTGAACTAACGGATCTGCAATTTAACTCACGAAGCCTCCTTCTAACAGCATTTTGGGTAACAAGATGACCTCAAATGCAAATGATGCAATGGAATGAAATGATGTACATGTCGAGGCGAAGATTTTGATATATCATACGCCCAAAACGGATCTACGGTTGCGGAGATAACATCAGTCAAAGAATGCATAAAAACTTAACGGAGAGAGGCAAAAGTCAACCCTAGGGTTTACTGTTCACGCGCGGATCTGGATCTGAGCTCGCCGGGGCACGGACGCCGAGGACCACCGGAGAGGCGCGGGACTCGCCGGGGAGAGGGGCTGCGGCCGGGGCCTTCGGCCGGCGACGAGGGGGCGGCGAGGAGGCGGCGGCGAGCTCCGGCGTCGAGCTGGGCGCCTCAGGGCGGCGAACGGCGGCGTGGAACGGCGCGGCAGGGCGGCCGGACCGCGTCGAGGTGGCGGCGGCGCGGCGAACTCCGGCGCCGGCGTCGGGGAAGAGGAGGTCGGGCGCGGGCGGCCGATCGAGGGAGTCGGGCGGCGCCGGTTCTGGCCCGTGGGGGCGAGAGGCGGGCCTCCCGCGGGCCGGCGGGCTTCGGCGGCGGCGAAGCGGTCCCCGGGCCACGTGGCGCGACGCGGATGGCGGAGGCGGGCGGCGGCGGACGCGTCCGGCTGGGGGCGGACGTGTCCGTCGGTGCGGGGAGGTTTGATCTGTTTTTTTTTTTAGGGTTTCGGGGAGAGGGAGAGATCCGAAAACGGAGGGGTGTATATATAGGCATAGAGGGAGCTAGGAGAGTCCAAATGAGGTGCGGTTTTCGCCCACACGATCGTGATCGAACGCTCTAGGACATGGAGCAGAGTTTGGTGGGTTTTGGGCCAAAATTTGGGGGGTGTTGGGCTGCAACACACACGAGGCCTTTTCGGTCCCTCGGTTAACCGTTGGAGTATCAAACGAAGTCCAAATGATACGAAACTTGACAGGCGGTCTACCGGTAGTAAACCAAGGCCGCTTGGCAAGTCTCGGACCAATCCGGAGATGTTTAAACCCCACACACGAAAGAAGACTAGAAATGACCACCGGAGGAGAACGAAGCGCCGGAATGCAAAACGGACAACGGGGAAAATGCTCGAATGCATGAGACGAACATGTATGCAAATGCAATGCACGTGATGACATGGTATGAGATACATGAAAACGAAAACAACACACGGAGACAAGGACCCGAACCCGAGAAATAAATATAACTTAGCGCCGGAGACGGCAAGAGTTGGAGTACAAAAGGGGAAAGTTACCTCTGGGGCGTTACACCTTGGGTATGGCATTTAGGTCAGGCCTAAGACCCTACCCTAGGAACACCTCATCGTCAGGAGGGGGAAGGGAGCAGCCAAGACGGCGCCCCAAGTAGGCCGAATCCTACTTGGGGTCCTCCCCAAGTGGCGCCCCCTTTCCTTATTTGCCGGAGAAGAAAGGAAAAGGGGGAAGAGAGAAGGAAGGGGAGGCCGAATCCTCCCCCATTTCCTTCCCCACTTGGCCGCCTGCCATGGGGGCACGCCAGCCCCTTGTGGGCTGGTGTGCACCCCTCTTGTGGCCCAATAGGCCCAATACTCTCCTGGGGGTGACCGGTACGCGCCAGCCCCTTGTGGGTTACTGTACTTCCCTCTTGTGTCCCAATAGGCCCAATACTCTCCCAGGGGTGATCGGTACCCCTTCTGGTACTCCGATGACTATCTGGTTTTCTCCGAAACACTTCCGATGTCCGAATACCATCGTCCTATATATCAATCTTTACCTCTTGACCATTTCGAGACTCCTCGTCATTTCTGTGATCTCATCCGGGACTCCGAACAACATTCATTCACCAAATCACATAACTAATATAATATTATATCATCATCGAACGTTAAGCGTGCGGACCCTACGAGTTCGAGAACTATGTAGACATGACCGAGACACCTCTCCGGTCAATAACCAATAGCGGAACCTGGATGCCCATATTGGCTTCTACATATTCCATGAAGATCTTTGTCGGTCGAACCGTTATGACAACATATGTAATTCCCTTTGTCCATCGGTACGTTACTTGCCCGAGATTCGATCGTCGGTATCTTCATACCTAGTTCAATCTTGTTACCGGCAAGTCTCTTTACTCATTCCATAATACATCACCTCGTGACTAACTCCTTAGTCGTTTGCTTGCAAGCTTATGATGTGTATTACCGAGAGGGCCCAGAGATACCTCTCCGATACTCGAAGTGACAAATTCTAATCTCGATCTATGCCAACTCAACAAACACCTTCAGAGATACTTGTAGAGCATCTTTATAATCACCCGGTTATGTTGTGATGTTTGATAGCACACAAGGCATTCCTTCGGTATTCGGGAGTTGCATAATCTCATAGTCGAAGGAATATGTATTTGACATGAAGAAAGCAATAGCAATAAAACTAAACGATCATAATGCTAAGCTAACGGATGGGTCTTGTCCATCACATCATTCTCCTAATGATGTGATCCTGTTATCAAATGACAACCCATGTCCATGGTTAGGAAATCTTAACCATCTTTGATCAACGAGCTAGTCAAGTAGAGGCTCACTAGGGACACGGTGTTTGTTTATGTATTCACACATGTATTTAGGTTTCCGATCAATACAATTCTAGCATGAGTAAATAAACCTTTATCATGAATAAGGAAATATAAAACAACAACTTTATTATTGCCTCTAGGGCATATTTCCTTCGAGCTATATAAAATTGTTGTAAATATGGCATGAATACTTCATAAATTATAGATACGTTGGAGACGTATCACCAGCAATGGCCGATTTCTTCATCACCCTAGAGCTGGACGAGCTCCCTTAACAATTGTCATGTGAGATCCTCGCGGACATTAGCATCAGGAGGCCCGCACCTTCAGGCCGCTGCCACACGCCCCCGAGTTCCGCTGTTCTAGAGAGAGAATGAGAGGCGCATGCTCAGATAGACAAAGAGGGGTGTTGCGTCTTGATTTGTTGCCTCAACCAACGATGCCTTTTCCTGTCGCCACTGATCCAGAGATAGAGGAACAAGATGATTGGGAGAAGGTAGGATTGGTCGATGTAAAGAGGAGCTGCGGCACCGCGATCGGAAGGGTTGACCTAGAGGCAAGAATTGGAGGAAGGAGGGAAGAGGACTATGACACCAAGATGGCGACACATGAGGCGCCATCCTGATCGGCCGTGAGAGACTTGCGGCGGGTAGGGATGCGGGAGGGGTAGGCTTAGGTTTCAAGCGGGTTTCAATGAGTTTCATTCTCTACAAGTTCTACTGTTGAGATAATAAAAATCGGCGAGGACGTGGGAGGCTTTACCAAAAACGGTGGGAGGATGTGCGTAATCAAAGGAGAAGAGATAACCAACGAACTACGTACGGACTCACCTTTTAGGAGTAGAGATCTTGTAACAAACAAAGGCACGAGGAGTACAACTAGTTACACCCTCCCTTCCCTAAAAAAAGGTTACTCCTTTCATTCCAAAATATTTAAAGTTATGGGTTTGGCTTAAGTCAAACATTTTAAAGTTTAGCCAAAAATGTAAAAAAAATATACTAACATTTACAACACCAAATTATCTTCACTAGATTCAGAATAGCATATATTTTCATAATATATATTTGATGTTTGTAGAAATTAGCAAATTTTTCTATAAAATTGATCAAACTTAAAGAAGTTTGATTTTGGACAAAAACTTCAAAATTTTGTAATGTGATCGACAGGAAAAAATTGTTACCACTTGTAGTGTTGCCAATGGTTGCCCCCACAACGACAAATCCTAGATCCGCCATTGCTCCCAATGCAATTTCCTTTGGTAAGGCGTCTAAAGGTACGCAATTTCCTGTGTTCGCGTTTAGGTCTTTTAACAACTTTGTATCATTTGATAGCACAAAGCAGCGGTTAATCGGACATTCCAGAGAGTGAGAGAAGCTGTATGAGATGAAAACCTCATGTGCGATTTTGGAAGAGAGATTTTTTGAATAGAATGAACGACCGAAAGAAAATTATGCGAAAGCTTTGCAAAAATTATTGTGAAGCTACTCGACTAGAAATCAATCCTTACAACTTGAGTTATATCTCTACTATTTATCTCTACTACTTAAAGGAACATAAGGTTCTCATTTCACCTTTTCTCCCACATCCCTTCGTCCAACCTTTCATGTATATGATAATCCATCATTTTAATTTATTTTATCAAACTTCTAATCAAAATATAAGGTAATTCACGGTCAGAATTTGATAAACATTTATTTACACAATCGCATTATTATTGATAGGTAGATCACAAGTTAACGTACTAGAATATTTATATCCCGTTGCAATGTGCGGGCATTGTTCTAGTTACTCTATAAATATACAACCTAGAGTTGTAGGACAGAGAATAGAATAAACTATATTACCGCACATTCGTTTGCTTTTTTTTAGGGTGCACATTCGTTTGCTCTTAATTTCTTGTGTTCGCGTTTAGGTCGTTGAACAACTTTGTATCATTTGATTGCATTGAGCAGCAGTTAAT